>NW_006256908.1:5747809-5761962 GCF_000478725.1 Eutrema salsugineum | reverse complement strand
AAATTGTATATCTTACGATTGCGACACCTACATTTAAAGTATGAAGTGTTCGCTCGAGTCTCTTACTCTTGATCTCTGTCTCGATTCCTTTATCTTTGCCCCTCTTCCCCTCCTTCTCATTTCCTATCTCCCTCTCTTCCCATCCCTCCTTATCATTCTCTATACCTCTCTCTCCATCCCTCATTATCTCTCCTTGTCTCTCCCTCTCCCTATTTCTCTTCCTCTCTTTCTCCCTCCCTATCTCTCTCATTCTTTCCCTCTGCCTTTCTCTCTTTACCTCCCCTTTTCTCTTTCTCCAACCTGGCCTCCTTGTCTCCCTCTATTGATCTCTGATTCCATCTCCATCTCTACCAGTGCTTTGACCAAGTCATTACTCAGTAAGTAAGAGACAAGTCATCTTCTCCTCATCATCTTCCTCTTTCTACTTTTTCTTCTTCTTAATCGCCTTCATCATCTTCATTCTCTGCAACTTCATATTCTTCTGGTTTACTTTAGTCTTTTATATCAATTAAATACATGTACTTAAACTTTAACTCTTTCTCTCTCTCTCTCTCTCCATCCCTCTGTCCCTCTCTATCTTTCAATCTTTGTCTCTTACTATGCCCATTCCTCCCTCGTCCTATATCATAAAATTTAGACAACTATATTTAAAGTACAAAGTGTTTCTAATTAAAAAAAAATTGTGAACACAAAAGAAACGAACTAACAGAGATTTAATAGCAATCAATTACAAACTTGGAAGCATTAACTCTTTCTCCCCTTTCTCTTTCTCTCTTCGAACCTGTCTTCACCTCTCTCTCTAATACCCTCAATCTTGCTTTCTCTCCATCATCATGTCCCTGATAACATTAACTCAATTTCTCTATCTCTCTCTCTTTTTTTCTCTTTCCATCTCGCTCTCATTCTCGGTCTCCCTCTCTCTCATTCTCGGTCTCCCTCTCTCCTTCCCTCCCTTGTCCTAAAATGTATATATCACATATTTAAAGTACAAACTGTTTCTTTTTAAACCAGATTAATAAAAAAAAGTAGTAACAAAAAGGACATGTTCTAAAATTGTTGTAATATCAATCAATTACGTGTACTAAAAAGCTTTAACTCTCTCTCCCCCCCTTTCTCTTTCTCCTCTCAATCCCTATGTCCCTCCCTCCATTTCTCCCTATCATTCTCTCTCTACCCCTCTATCTCTTTCTATCTCTCGTTCTCCATTGCTCCCCCTTTTTCTCATTCTCACTCTCCATCTCTCCTTCCTCCAAAATTGTAGATATCATACTATTGAGATAACTACGTTTCAAGTACGACTATGTCTCCTCACTCCATCTCACTCTCTTTCCCTATCACTATTTTATATATTTATATAACCAGATTTCTTTTTGGCTCTTTTCCAAAAGACTTGATACTAAGTACTATTGGACATGACTTAGATATTAGACACATTTTTGTATAAACTTCTAATGTGTAACTTGGATATCCTCCCCTCAAGCTAAGCACCACATAAATTGTTGACCTCCCAACCTCAAGCGAAACCTGGAACCCATCTTATACCACCGTAAACACCAATGGAACCCGTTGCCTTACCTTCCGCACCATCAGAAATACTTTCGATACAAGGCACCAATACCAGCACCCTTAATCGCAATGTCACCTTTAGGCTTTCCTCCCACAATGAACATAGCCTACACCCACTTTTCCAAGTCCACATTTTCTAGAACTTGACTCTGATAACAACTGTTGGGGTTTTCAGTCCTATGTCCAAGTAGCAAAGCCCGTACAAATTTATTTTTGGGAGGTCCTTTCTAAAAAATTTCATACTAATTACTATTGAACATGAATTATATATCAGTCATACTTTATCTAAACTTCCGATATGAAATTTGAATTGATATTCCAACAAATATTAATAGTTCGTAATATGATTTATTTTAACGGATCTATGAACATTGAATATTTTAAAAAGTTTTAAAACATTCAGTTCTCACTTACTATTTTAATGATTGGGAGTGCAATATATCTTGCCAACGTTATTATAATAAAACTCCAAAATATTTCATGAACTGTGGATGACAGGCAGGGCCTATATTTCTTGGTTTCAATAAAGTTGAATTCTTTTAACAAATACTAAATCTTTATTCCTATTCTACGTCAATACATATAGCTTAAAACTTGGCTTATTGCTATTTATTCATGCTTATTCATAATACTACATTATTTTGTAAAAGTAGATGTCAAAAACAATGAGATGACCAGTTAGTCAAGTTTTTAGTTATTTTATAGTAAAAAAACCAGAATGAAACCTATTATACTACCTTTTTATGCAAATTCATATTGAAGAATATCAATGAAACATACTAAAAATAAAACCAACTAAAATTTGTGAATTAAATTGAGTATGCTAACTTTGATTTATACCAATAAGCAATAACCATAGTATATAGTTTGCTAAGACACTCTTATTCGAATAACATCCAATTAAATCTTACGAAAATGGTAGATAACAAGATTAAAAAATAATTACAATAATTTTTAATTACAAACTTTTTTTGTTCTTAAGCAAAGCGCAGGCAGATTCCTAGTATACATGTTATTCTATGAATACGATAGAATTGATCCCACCACTGATACATATAAAATAGAATAACTTTGTTATACCTTTCTCTGCTTTAGTTTCAATATATACCACCAAAAGGTATTAGTTTTATTTATTAGATTTATTATCAAACTTCCATGAAAACTTTTGTTATTAGTTTTGACCCAAAAAAACACTTTTGTTATTAGTCGTTTCTTAATTACATTAAAATTGAAGGACAAAGCGAAATTTAGTTTATAGATATGAAAATATAAAGCATCCTTCTCCTACCTTCACCAAACCTTTGATCACTTTACGGTCCTTACCTACCCCATCATCACCATCCCACTCACACACACACAGACCCATCCCGTTAAATCTAACGCCGTTTATCATTTCAGCGTTCACCAACTCCCCTTGTACCTAACGCCGTTTCTCTTTTTGCCGTTGTTCTCAATTCTCAAACCAACCAACCTCTTCCCTCTTATAAAATCCTCTCTCTCACCACCATTTCTTCCTCAGCAGCTTCTTCTGCTTTTTCATTCGCCGACGATTTCTCTCACCGGGAAAATAAATAAAAATTATCGATCACCGTGATAATTACGAAAATCGAGAGAGTGAAGTGCAAATGGACCTTCTCTTGTTGGAGAAGTCTCTAATCGCCGTCTTCGTGGCGGTGATTCTCGCCACCGTGATTTCTAAGCTCCGAGGCAAAAAATTGAAGCTACCTCCTGGTCCTATGCCGATTCCGGTGTTCGGAAACTGGCTCCAGGTCGGAGATGACCTAAACCACCGTAATCTCGTCGATTACGCTAAGAAATTCGGAGACCTCTTCCTTCTCCGTATGGGTCAACGTAACCTAGTGGTCGTCTCTTCGCCGAATCTCACCAAGGAAGTGCTCCACACACAGGGAGTGGAGTTTGGATCTCGTACCAGGAACGTCGTCTTCGACATATTCACCGGAAAAGGACAGGATATGGTGTTCACGGTGTACGGCGAGCACTGGAGGAAGATGCGGCGGATTATGACGGTTCCGTTCTTCACCAACAAGGTGGTTCAGCAGAATCGGGAAGGATGGGAGTTCGAGGCGGCGAGCGTCGTTGAGGATGTGAAGAAGAATCCAGATTCGGCGACGAAAGGGATTGTGTTGAGGAAGCGTTTGCAGCTGATGATGTACAACAATATGTTCCGTATCATGTTCGATAGAAGGTTCGAGAGCGAGGATGATCCTCTTTTCCTCAGGCTTAAGGCCTTGAACGGAGAGAGAAGCCGATTGGCTCAGAGCTTTGAGTATAACTATGGCGATTTCATTCCTATCCTTAGGCCGTTCCTTAGAGGCTACTTGAAGATCTGTCAAGATGTGAAAGATCGGAGACTAGCGCTCTTCAAAAAGTACTTTGTTGACGAGAGGAAGTGAGTTCGTCTTCTTCGATTTTGGTCATATCTTTTGGTTTTCGATTTTAGGGACTTTGAGATTGACTGTGGGAAATCTATACAGGCAAATTGCGAGTGCTAAGCCTACAGGCAGCGAAGGATTGAAATGCGCCATTGATCATATCCTTGAAGCTCAACAGAAAGGAGAAATCAACGAGGACAACGTTCTTTACATCGTCGAGAACATCAACGTTGCAGGTACTTATTTCTTCCTTGTAGGATACGTAAGCAATCCTCTAGACGTGTCTTTGTTGGCTACTAGTCTTTTGAGTGAATCCCATCAATTTGGAATGTTAACTAAAACAGCAAAAGACACTTTTATGGTCAGAAATTGCAGTGTCTTTTGTCTCCCTTGAAAAAAGGCTGAATTTTTAATGAACATTTATAGAGTTTTGTGATGCTGATTACTTCTGTCAAATGTTTGCTGAAACAGCTATTGAGACAACATTGTGGTCAATCGAGTGGGGAATTGCTGAACTAGTGAACCATCCTGAGATTCAGAGCAAGCTAAGGAACGAAATCGATACGGTTCTTGGACCTGGTGTTCAAGTCACAGAGCCTGAGCTTCACAAGCTTCCATACCTCCAAGCCGTGATCAAGGAGACGCTTCGTCTAAGAATGGCTATTCCTCTCCTCGTGCCTCACATGAACCTTAACGATGCTAAGCTCGCTGGCTACGATATCCCAGCTGAAAGCAAAATCCTAGTCAATGCCTGGTGGCTAGCGAACAACCCCGAAAGCTGGAAGAAACCTGAAGAGTTTAGACCCGAGAGGTTTTTCGAAGAAGAGGCGCATGTGGAAGCGAATGGTAATGACTTCAGGTATGTGCCGTTTGGTGTTGGACGTAGAAGCTGTCCCGGGATTATATTGGCGTTGCCCATTTTGGGAATCACCATTGGTAGGCTGGTACAGAACTTCGAGCTTCTTCCTCCTCCTGGACAGTCTAAAGTGGATACTTCTGAGAAAGGTGGACAATTCAGCTTGCACATCCTTAACCACTCAACAATCGTTATGAAACCAAGGGCCTTTTAACATTTTCTGCAAAAAAAAGTGAAAACGTAATTTCTGCAAAATGTCTTTTGTTATGTGGATGGCATTATAATGATGTTTGTGAAATCTGTTGAATATTCCATGTTTTGGTCTTTTTTTTTGTAAGGTCTTGTGTAAAATGTCGTTAAATGGTTCGTTCCATGATTGAAATAACTAGTGGTTCCCACTGTTTTGAATGAATATTGTTTGGTATATTCATTTCAAATACTTATGATTGTTGAACCATAAACCATAGTTCCTAATTTGGAGGTTTCTACCTCAAACTAACGTTCCTTTTTTTTAATTGGGATCAAAGACAAACTAACGTTCATGAAATCCATTTCATTACACAATTTGTATTAAAATTATAATATTCAACATCATGTGTAGAAAATCGATGAGAAGTCAAGAAATGATTATATTAGTCAAATCTTAATTATATTCAAATAGAAGGACAAAGCGAACTTGAGTTTATAGTCTTATTAGAGATTAAAATGACTAAAATGATTGATAATATTAGTCATTTGATTCATTTCTCACCGGGAAAATCAAAGATAAATTGAGCGGAGAGTGAAGTATAATGGAGTTTCTCTTGTTAGAGAAGTCACTAATCGCCGTCTTCGTGGCGGTGGTTCTCGCCGCCGTGATTTCCAAGCTCCGCGGCAAGAAATTGAAGCTACCTCCTGGTCCTATACCGATTCCGGTGTTCGGAAACTGGCTCCAGGTCGGAGATGACCTCAACCACCGTAACCTCGTCGATTACGCTAAGAGATTCGGAGACCTTTTCCACTTACGGATGGGTCAACGGAACCTAGTCGTCGTCTCTTCGCCGGATCTGACCAAGGAAGTTCTCCAAACACAGGGAATCGAGTTTGGATCCAGATACAGGAACATCGTGTACGATATCTTCACCGGAAAAGGGCAGGATATGGTTTTCACGGAGTACGGCGAGCACTGGAGGAAGATGCGACGGATCATGACGGTTCCGTTTTTCACCAGCAAGGTGGTTCAGCTTAACCGGGAAGGATGGGAATCGGAGGCGGCGAGTGTAGTCGAAGATGTGAAGAAGAATCCAGATTCGGCGACGAAAGGGATCGTGGTGAGGAAGCGATTGCAATTGATGATGTATAATAATATGTATCGTGTTATGTTCAATAGAAGGTTCGAGAGCGAGGATGATCCTCTTCTTCTCCGGTTAAAAGCCTTGAACGGAGATAGAAGCCGGTTAACTCAGAGCTTCGAGTATAACTATGGCGACTTCATCCCTATCCTAAGGCCGTTTCTAAGAGGCTATTTGAAGATTTGTCAGGATGTGAAGGATCGGAGATTAGCGCTCTTCAAAAAGTATTTTGTTGACGAGAGGAAGTGAGTTCGTCTCTTTCGATTTCTAAATTTGGTAAACTTTTGTTTTTTTCGATTTAGGGATTTTGAAAGTAACATTGAGAAATCAAATCACACAGGCGAACTGTGAGCGGTAAGCCTTCAGGCAGCGAAGGATTGAAATGCGCCATTGATCACATCCTCGAAGCTCAACAGAACGGAGAAATCAACGAGGATAATGTTCTTTACATCGTCGAGAACATCAATGTCGCTGGTAACTTCCTTAGCCTTAAAGTTCTTTTTCCTTGTAGGTTACGTAATCAATTCCCTAGACGTCTCTTGCTTGCGTATAAAATTGGACATTTGACTTTTAGTAGAATATTAAGTAAAACAGCAAAATAGGCTAAATTCATATACAGTATACTTTGTCTGGTCAGAAATTGCAAAAGTAAATCTGTCTCCCCTGAAGAGACTGCACTGTAATGTAGATTTTGTACAGTGCCTGAGTTATTGTATCATTTGTGTTGAAACAGCTCTGGAGACAACATTGTGGTCTATCGAGTGGGGAATTGCTGAACTTGTGAACCATCCTGAAATCCAGAGCAAGCTAAGGAACGAGATCGACACGGTGCTTGGACCAGGCGTGCAAGTCACAGAGCCAGAGCTTCAAAAGCTTCCATACCTCCAAGCCGTGCTCAAAGAGACACTTCGTCTAAGAATGGGTGTTCCTCTCCTCGTGCCTCACATGAACCTCAACGACGCTAAGCTCGCTGGCTACGATATCCCAGCAGAGAGCAAAATCTTGGTCAATGCCTGGTGGCTAGCGAACAACCCTAGCAGCTGGAAGAAACCTGAAGAGTTTAGACCTGAGAGGTTCTTTGAAGAAGAGTCGCACGTGGAAACGAGCGGTAATGACTTCAGGTATTTGCCGTTTGGTGTTGGACGTAGAAGCTGTCCCGGGATTATATTGGCGTTGCCCATTTTGGGAATCACAATTGGTAGGCTGGTACAAAACTTCGAGCTTCTTCCTCCTCCTGGACAGACTAAAGTGGATAACTCTGAGAAAGGTGGACAGTTCAGCTTGCAGATCCTTAACCACTCGACGATCGTTATGAAACCAAGGGCCTTTTAACAGAGGAAATGGCAACAGCATCGGCTCACAGTTTGGTCAGAGAGGTGTACTAATAATGTATGTAAAGTATAAACAATAATAAACAGCCAAGAGAACATCAATCTTTGGAGCTTCTCTCAATTTGCTGAACTTGTCAACCGCTATTTCATTAAAACTGCAAGATAAACATCAGTCTCAGATGTTTTGATACTAATCCTGAGACTGTTGTTCTGCTAAATGACTGTATTAAGACAATAACCAAGACAAGATGATCAAAAGTAGTTTTATATGATTCCAATATGAAACAATTTAACAACATGTTTCTGGATCGTTACATATACCGAAAGAATAAATGGTAATAATCCCTAAGGATTAGATTAGAGCAAGTAAAATTTAAAAGATTAAAACCATAAATTAACCAACATCTAGAATGTGATCAGATTGACTTATTCACAAAATTACCATCTTTCTGGTATGTGATTTTAGCCAATTTTGTTGTTGTTGTTGTTGTAGAACTGAAAATTGTATATTTTGATCTAGATTCGTATTTGATACAGTCTGAAATCTAGTTTTATGTTTTATTACCTTCTTTGTTAGTTACTTGTTTGGACAGTATTAAAATTATTTACATCTTAAAAGTTAAAATCTAGCTCAATTTTGAGATTTTTTTTTTTGTCGTCTTTCATGGGCTTTGAAGGGCCCATTCGTTTCGTACCTCACAAAATGTTTCAAGACTCGCAGCGGGAAACGAATACACCCAATGCTCTCACTTTTTTTTTTCGAAATTTTTAGAAGACCGTTCGCTCGCTGCATCGTCTTCGGTTCGTCCTTCTGCGAATTTGATCTTTCCCACCGCAAATATCCATCGGCTTCACCGGTTTTGTGTAGAAGCAATTATCAGTTTCCCTAAATCGTTTCTATGCCCGACGCGATTCAGCTACTGTTATTGAAGACTCCAATTTTTCCGAGTATTCTCTTTTTCTACTCTCTCTAATTTGTATATTTCGTAGAAAATTCACATAGATTCTTCGCGACATAATCGTTAATTTTTGGAATTGGAACCGAAGTTTCGTTAATCTTAGAGACTAGTGGTAACGAAACGCAATCTCGTTACGGAATCGTTGCGTCGAGCTGTTCGTGGTGAGGTTAATTTCGAGATCCCTCTACAGTTAAGAACTGGAATTGCTAAGAATGCTGCAATGGATGGGAGGATCGAGGCGGAAAGTGGCTGCTGTAAGTGACTATTGATTCTTCATTTTCAGTGATGCAAATTTTGTCTTGGGATAAGTTAGATTTGGTGAATATAAACCTGTGGGTGTTATGATTATAGCTTGATTTTATTTTAAACACAACTCCTGAGTGTTTTAATTCAACTCCATAGAGATGATAGTTCTGACTTGTTGTTGTTCTTTTGGCATCTTTTGGGGAATTCAGTCACACACGTCAGTGAAGAAGAGGTGTGTAAGCGCTTTATTATTCTGTTTATGAGATGTTTCTCACCATAATGATTCCCAATGATGATGTCATAGACACTTAGTGCTCACACTTTCTTTTTATTCACCTGAAGGCAAAAACAATACTTTGAGCAGAGGAGACAGCAACAGCATCAGCTCACAGTTGAGTCTGAGAGCTGTAGTAATGATAGAAACAACAGTCATCAACAGTCAAGAGAACACCAGTCTTTGGATATTCTCAATTTATTGAACTTGTCAACCGTTACTCCTGAATGCAAACCTTCTCGTTCAGAAGATGGTAATGATATGCTTGTTCCAGCTGTCGTTCTGAGTGTCGACCATTTGCATTAATGCCTCTGAACCATGACGTATAGTTCCATTCTGCTCTCTTCCTGTTTGTGTCATTTGTTAGCGAAACAAGGAATGGAAGATCTGGATGCTGATTTCTACAGTCTGAAGGACAACATTTCGGGAGTAGGTAAGGTCTCCACAGTCATGATCTATGAATCTGCTCAAGTTCATCATTATACTATAAATTAGGTGAAGATAAAACCTCCTGAGTTATAAAAACTTGGTCCTCTCCTGCTCATGTTGTGTGTGATGATGCAGGAAGTTCATTAAACCATAAAGCAGAAACTTCTTCCTCAAAGAGGCAAGTCAGTTTTTCTTTGTATTGCTTTCATCTAATGTCACTGTCTAAGTTTAGTTTCTCAGAATGTACATCCTCTTGATTTTTTTTTTTTTTGCTAATGGAACTGCATGTCTTATAGAAATTTTATGATTCACTGTCTTATAGGATTCCGTTTTGTTTACCTGAGAACCAGACAAATGATTCGAAAAAAGCAAACACCACAGCGGATCTGATGGATGGCACAGAACGGAGTAAGTATTCACTATAAGTTAGCATCTAGAAACTAGAAAGGTTTACTGTTTCTGTTTTACCATCCTTGTACATAGAGTAGATCGGTCTATCTCATTCTGGTTTGACTTCCCAATCACTTTCGTTGCATGCTTATGAGCTTATTGAACCATCTGCAAAACTGTTTTCCTAATTAATTTAGACATTGTACATTTTTCAGAGTTATCTGTCTTTGATTTGGTTGGTGATGATCATACAACAACCAACCTGGAAGAAAGTTCTCCATCCGAGGCTCACATGGCATTTTCAGTTGAAGGTATAGGTCTTACCGTGTTAGAGATCAGAGAGTGGTGGGAAAAGCTGAACTTCATGTGTATCTAGATAATCATCAGTCTTTAAGACGAGATTTCCTACTGTGCCTTTATCTTGTGACTCTTACTTTCTCCATTCAGGATTAGGTAAAATAAACACGGAGACTCCGCTTAATTCTCCACATCCATCAGACAGGTGAGCAGCATTCACGATTTCGTTTGTATTGGCACTTGTTTTCATTATATTTGTTTCCTTTTTTATCTATCTGTACTGTTTCCTCTTAGATTATCAGTAGGATGTACCATTTAGGATATGAATCAGTGATTGTATTTAATTTCTGGTGTAAAAGAAAATTTGCGTACCAGTGTTCATCTCCATGGAATGATTCTGGTCAACCAGATACATCAAACGCCAGGGAAAGGCACAACGACTTTGAGAAGGAAATAGTGAGAAAGTCTCGGCATGTTATCTTTTAGCTGTTTCCTTTCATTTCTAAGTGTTTTTCCAGAAACAATATTTTCATCTTCCTCTTACAGGACACAATAATTGAAAGTAGCAAATTGTTCCAAGATGACAGTCATTATAGGTCTCCCGTTGGCATACAAGCTAAAACTGGGGGCAGAAAGAAAAAACTGCACACTTTCACTGATCACTTACATAAACCATATATTAGCGAGTCAAGAAGCTACTTCTGTGACGCTGTAGATTTCAACAAAGGCAGGGTCGTTGATGAAAACGAGTGGAACGGTAAGCTAAGGATTTAATTTTTAAATTTCTTTACTCGCATAATGCACCATCTATGCAACTCTTATTGTCTCACTTATTTTCTCTTAGGTGGTCACGGGCCTCTATCCTCTTTAATCTAGACAAAACACGACTTGATCAAAGTAGTGAATATAGGATTATATGTAATGAACATAATATCATGTGGTTTGAGTCGTTTGACATGTACTATGTAAAATCTTTTCTGGTATCAGATCATATGTACATGTATTTCTTTCTTTCCTCGTGGTATCAAATTTTCTGGTATCAGATCAAATAACGAAATGTATGAATTGGTTTCTTTTTCTTACTTCACCAGCTAAGTCCGCCTTTCTTGATGACGGTGAAGGCAGTTTTTACTGGAAGGATCAACAGCCATGCCAGGAAAATGTAAACCTTAATTTCATGAATTATGGAAACGATTATACTACTGAGAGTCGGTCTTCTGCAGAACACCATGGGACAAAGAAGAGGTGCTCTTAAAATCTCTCATTTTGTCCCTTTATGGATAGTGATTCTGTACTTTTTGACATTTACAGTCTGGTGTCTCTAGGGATTACCTGGAAACGACCTGGAGGCCCAACATCGAAGGTGGGGTTTTGTTCAACTAAAAAATGTTTGCTTCATATATGACTTTATTAAGGAACTTTCATTTGACCCTATAAGTTGTAATCATAAAATAACTAGTCTAAGCGCATGTCTTTTAAAATTTCATTGTTTCACATCATTCTTTGGAAGTTTTCAGTCCCATCTCTTTGATTTAATTCTTTTCTTTCAGTATTTCTTAGCTTACTCTGTTATTGGAGTCTGAAGTTGGAAAGATATGTAATTACATATTTGTTGGATTCACCACGTTTTGGCCTATTATTCGGTATATCCTTCGTTCTTCGTTTTTTCAGATTCACCAGTTCGAAGACCGCTTCGTTTTGAAAGGACCATTGATCATCCAACTTTCACTAAGGCAGCGTAAGTCAAATCATCGAAATTCATAAAGCCATTTTTTAACTCATGCTCACTGAACTTTTCCCAAAATCAAACTTCCAGCTATTTCAAATCCCCCGATAACTTTGATTTTGACAATGTAATTGACCAACCGGTTTGGTCATCCATTGTACCTGATGAAGATAAAGACAGCCTTAGCTTGCGCAGGTAAACATCTGAAATATTTGTCTCTCTGATTGTGATTCATTAGCTTTATGTATGTGATTCATATGCTTTATATATCGTGACACCACTCTTTATTTCTAACAGCGAAGAATCTTGCTCGTCTAGTGCAGGTGATAACTTTTCTGAAGAATTTCCTTTGAATCACATGTTAGGATTGTGCAAACATTTGTTTTTTTCCCAGGTACTAAACTGTCACTGAATCTTGTCAGTTTGGGCCAATGAAACCCCCGTTTCACAGTTTGAAACCAACCCAAAACAGAGGAAGAGGGAAATTAGTTCATTTCGCAACCTTGAAGACAAGAGCTATCTGAAGAATGACATTTTCCAAGAATCCTGGGAAGATTGGGATGTGGATGATCAACATTTGAATAGAAGAGTTGGGTCTGTAAAGCAGGTCAGACTATCAAACTCAGGAAAGTTGAAATGTACCAGTCAGAGAGAATCCCCTTTTCGTGGTGGTCTCGACGCGCCTTACAATTGGTTTGCAGAAGGATTAACAGCTGCAGGCATAAGCTCAGGTTTGCCTCTCATTTTTTCTGAAACATCTTCACTACCCTGTCCCAAGCCACGGTGCCGAGATCAATCTAACCATTCTCTTGGCGATCTCTCACATATATATTTATTTTTTAAACCTCTGTCACAGATATTACAACCGAGAGAGGCAAACCATATCCTTTCCTAAACCCCAATGTTGGTAGTTCGCACTGGCGTCAATCTCCTGCCCCTGATTTTCCTAAGTTTTCAGTAGGAGGCACTGGAGAGGATGATGATGATGATGGTGAACAAGGGAATGTGAACTGTTTATCAGCAAACCATAAATCTAAACTAGCAGGAGACATCTGCAGTTTTGGGAGTGAAACAATCTCAGAGAACGATGAGCAAAGCAAAGAAGTGAATCACCCAAAAAATCAGGGAGATGAGACCTCATCATCCGTTGCAAAGAGCCTGTCAGACGAAAATGAGTATGTACGGTGAACATTGTCACACACTTCTCTGTGTTCTTCACTAAATATTTATTACAATCTGTTCCCAAGAATCCAATGCCCTCCTGATACATGGAAATATTTAAATTCTTGTTAGATGTAACCCCAACAAGGAGGTCATGGAAGCTCGACATCAAGGAAACAGAGGTAATTTGAGTTTGGTTTCCTAGGAAAACAAAGACTTATAATTGATTGTTTATTATTAGTATGATTACAAATTTAAAATAAGCTAACATATGAATCATGAGATAGAATCAGGAGGAAAGACTAGTGGAGACTCGTTCCAACAAATGATAATGCTGGAAAGACGCACGCTTCAACTTGTTTGTTTAAATAAGACATTGTTCCTTGACTCCTTAAAAACTTAGGTAAGAATTTGATATCCCATCTCTTTGGCTCTTCGTTTCAAGTTATCACCAAATCTGAAATCCAAGAATTCATTTGTTTCTTGGTTATGAGGGAATGTTCACCTTTTTGTATAATCTCATTCCCAATGTCCAATGAGCACGTCGTACGAAGGTTACTAGATTTAAAAAAAAATAAAAAATCAACCATCATGTTGTCCATATAGCGTTTGGTGTTTGCGTTCACTCCTTCCTCTGCATGCAACCTTGTTTGTCACTACCCACGTTGCCTTTACTATTTTTGAGATGCTATGTGGGTCTATAGTTTATAAGCGTAAATAAATCACATATATAACACGTTTTTTGACCAGATTTAAAAGACATGATTTTGCAGTGGGAAACAAAAGATGAATAAAATCAGATATTGACATAGTAGTAACAATAATGATTTCGCAGCGTCTGTTGTGAAAGGTTAAACTTTTGTAAATTTACATGGTTCTAATTAATTCCTATAATTAACTTGCCTTTCATTTTATTCTACACTCATAAGTCAGAATGGGCTATTCGTAATTGATGTTGGTGTTAATCAAGTTAATTGTACTTTATCTTTAAAAATGTTGCATAGTTTTTTTTTTCTCGTTGCATACACTTAATTATATGTGAGATAATGAGATTCCTTAGTATTAGTATTATAACTATAACTTTTTTAATAAGAGGAAAAAAGGTCTATTGCAAGCTGGGAACGTGAGCCCCAATCACAGCTGTGTGTGTGTTTCAGGCATTATTACGGTTTCTATCAGTTGATTCTATTTCGT
>NW_006256908.1:5609208-5747723 GCF_000478725.1 Eutrema salsugineum | reverse complement strand
ATTCTCAGTATACATAAATATTATTATAAAAAATATTAGGGGGAATCAAGAATATTGCGGCTTGCTGCTGTTTGTTTCTCATGTGCAAACATGTCTGGTACGAGATAACCTGCTACGTTAGCCAACTATGTTAAGAAGAAGTTTCACATGGCCAAAACATAAAAGTTCGCTTAATCATATCAAACTTGAGAATTTAGTAATTTGATCATAAAAATCATGACCTGTAATAAAAATTAATCATTGGATTGGATGTCTAATTAAGCTAGATCGAAATGTATCATAGTTTAATGCTGATTTCTTTCTATGAATATTATCTAAATGTTACCAGTAATTTTACAACAACTTATGTTAATATTCTCGGTTTCTGGTAATTGTCAACTGTGAAGTACACACGCAAAATGAAAAGAAAATTAAAAGAGTATTATTATTTTTTTTTTAATAGTTGAATTTCAACCAAAAAATTCTTGAATTTAGTCGTAAATTTATGACCTCAATTTAATCTAGTGGATCGGACTATCAAAGTCAGTTTCATGAATTAATTGCAGAGGAAAACAATTGAATAGAAGGATAAGGGGAAAGTGGCCTGGGTTGATCATCTCTTCTTGCATTTGGAAAAAGTCAAAAAAAATAAGGAGTAATTCTACTATTTGCTGACAACAAGAAAATTCCATATATAAATAATGAAAGTTTGGAAAATACAAAATAGTATATTGAGGACACAGCGACCAATTTCACTCGAATTAAAACTAGAAGTAACTCATTCAACAGTAGTCAATAGGTGCTACGAGGTAAAAAGGGGTAAAAAATGAAGTAGCCTTATAGCTAATGGAAGGCAGAAAGAGGAACTAAGATCAAACCAGAAAGAGCTTTTTAAATATATATGGTGTCATTTTAGTCAGATTTAGATTTGGTATTTCACTTAGAAATACCATTTTTATTCTAAAGTTTATGGTATTTGGTTAGATTTTTTTTTTTTTATAAAAAAATTGGTTAGAAAACGATTACATATATTGAAAGGTAGGCCATATACATGTATGATGTATGGACAAGAAAAAAATAGATTTACGAACGTGTTTCGATCGAAAATAATATTATAGTAAATTCTAATTCTGTTTTTTTCTATATGTGGTTATTAAAACGATGTGTTATTTTCATTACGAAAAAAATGAATTACGAAATAAAATTTATCACATTTTTTTCTGATTTACCAAGTCCAAGTCTTCTAAATAGTTTCGGATACTAGTGTATCCATTTTTTTTTTGGGTTATGAAGTATACAAATTTTATTGCATGCACTCAAAATATCCGAGCCAATCAAGATAACATAATACATATACAAATCTTGATCTTTTTAGGGCATTGGACAAAAGAAAAAAAAGGTCAAACGGAAAAAGAGGAAGCTCAAAGTCTTTCTGCGTCTATGCGTATAATTCAAGTGTCATGCATGCATAATGCATTCTACATTTATGTTTTTGCCAAAAGAAAATGTAAAACACACAGCCAATTTTTTTTTGTCCACAAACACTTAACCAATTTTAATAGAAATTTTAGTATCCCCAATTTTACATAGGATAATACCTAAAATATTAGATTTGATCAGTTGAATACAGATAATCAAATAAAAAAAAAAATACATCGATTCGAGTAGTAGAAACATATATTGATATAGATATATATATATATATATCTTATTTTCCAAAAAACTGATTCCTACCAACCCTAGTTCATGTCTATAAATGTAAAAATCTAAACCCCCAACACACAAAAAAAAAGAACAAAACACAAAAAGTCAAAAAGTGAAGAAGAAAAAAACCCAAAGTCTTTCACTTCTCTTCTTAATCTCTGTTACTTTGGTTTAAGCGGCGTGTGTGTGTGCTCAAGTGTCGTGCATGCATTTTATGCGTTTCTTTCTCTCTATCCTTTTCTCTTGCATGCTCTCTCTCTATCCTCTTCTCTCTCTCTCTATCTGACCCATAATTTTAATTTTACATCGAAAAATTAAAAACTAAAAACCACCAAAGAAAAAAAAAAAACCTCGTTGCCTTCTTCTTCGCCGTTACAGTCCCCCCCTCTTTCTTCCAATTCGCCGTCAAATCCTTTTCTCTTCTTCTTCCCTCCGGTGATTCCTCAACCTCCTCTGATCTCTAACGCGACTTGATTTTGACCACGTCGATGCATGTTCATGACTAGTCTCTCCTCCAATTTCACGTCGATTTCACCTCCGATTCGTGCTTCCTGCTCTGTTAGGGTTTTAAGATTTGTCTAATTGAGGGTTCGGAGAATCGGGTCGGGTCTTGGGAAAAAAAAGGTTCTATTTTTTTCTCTGCCTGATGTTTGAAGTCAAAATGGGGTCAAAGATGTGCATGAACGCATCCTGTGGCTCGACCTCTACTGTTGAATGGAAGAAAGGTTGGCCTCTTCGATCCGGTGCTCTCGCTGATCTCTGTTATCGTTGCGGGTATCTCTCAATCTCTCTAATTTCTCATCAAATTCACGATTTTTATGTTTGTTTTTGAATAAAGTCTCGATCTTTAACTGTTTCGTTCTTAATATTAGTGATTCTCGCTCATTAATGGTGTGTGTGTGTGTGTGGTGTTCTGGTTTCTTAAATTCTTCATTAACCAATCCTGACTCTTTTTTTGTGATCTATAAATAGCTCTCAAATTTAAATACAGTAATAAGTGATTTTTGTTACAAAAAGAGGAACAAATATAAAGAATAATGAAGGTGTTTGATTGTTGTTTTATAGATCCGCTTATGAGAGTTCTCTTTTCTGCGAAACATTCCATATGGACCAATCTGGTTGGAGGGAATGCTATTTGTGCAGCAAGGTGCGTTTTTTTTTGTTTTGGTTTTAAAAAACTCTATTTTTAGTTTTTTTTTTTGTTTGTTTGTCTCTACAATGTTGGTTTGGTCTCTGATTGGGGAATTTCCTGCAATGACAGCGACTTCATTGTGGATGCATTGCTTCTAAGCTCATGGTCGAGCTTATGGACTATGGTGGTGTTGGTTGTACTACTTGTGCTAGCTGCCATCAACTCAATTTGGTGAGTTTTGACTCAATTTCTGTAATGACTCTGTGCTCTCTGTGTCAAGTTGTTGTTTGTAATGACTCTGTGCTCTCTGTGTCTTCACGTTTCTTTGTATTCTGCAGAATAAGAGAAGTGAGAATCCAGGTCTATTTAGCAGATTACCATTGAAGACGTTAGCAGAGAGGCAACATATAAATGGGGAAAGTGGAATGAGTATTGACGGAGGAAGAAACGAAGCTGATCTCTTTTCTCAGTCCCAAAGATGCGACTCTCAGCCACTAGTCCCGGGGGTAGATAAAAGAGAAGACTTCATGCCTCCTCACCGTGGCTTTGGTATTCTGAAGTCAGAAAACTCCACTGGGTATAGGCTGGACGCTGGGGAAATGCATGAATCGTCGCCTTTGCAGCCATCTTTGAATATGGCTTTGGCAGTACATCCTTATAGTCCATCTTTTGCTTCAACCCCTGTCGAGGGAAAGAAACACATCGGTCCTTCTCAGTCCCACATTGTTCAATGCTCTGCGTCTAGTATACTGCAGAAACCCTCGAAATCTGTCCTTGGAACTCCTCCTGGAACTAGTAAATCTGCTCAGGCTCGCATTGGGAGGCCTCCTGTGGAAGGGAGAGGGAAAGGCCATTTACTTCCTCGGTATTGGCCCAAGTATACTGATAAAGAGGTTCAACAGATCTCCGGAAAGTATCCTTTTTTTTTTTGCTTCTTTTTCTTTGCCAAACATTTTATTCTTGACACAGTTATGGTGACTCCATGTTTATCTTAACATTCTCTAGTTTGAATTTGAACATTGTACCTCTTTTTGAGAAAACTCTTAGTGCCAGTGATGCTGGTCGCATTGGTCGTCTAGTTCTTCCAAAAGCCTGTGCAGAGGTAACTTTCCCATTCCTTTGGTGTCTTTTCTCTTGTCCTTGATATATCTTGGAGAGTTAAGACTGTAACGGGCATTGTATGTAGGCATATTTTCCTCCCATTAGTCAATCGGAAGGGATACCTTTGAAAATCCAAGATGTGAGGGGTAAGGAGTGGACTTTCCAGTTCAGATTCTGGCCCAATAACAACAGTAGAATGTATGTCTTAGAAGGTGTCACTCCCTGCATACAGTCCATGATGCTACTTGCCGGTGATACAGGTATTGCTCATGTTTTAGCTAAAGCTTCATGCCTTGGTGAATTTTTTGGTATTAACATAAAGTGGCTCAATATATTGTTGGTTTTCTGCCTTCTCTGTACAGTAACATTCAGTCGGGTTGATCCTGGTGGCAAACTAATCATGGGTTCAAGGAAGGCAGCTCATAATACCGGAGACATGCAGGTTCTGGTTTCTATGAGCTGGTTTTTACAGGAATGTGCTGGTTTTTTGTGTTTCTTATCTGGATTTAATCTTTATAAACAGGGCTATGGTCTCACCAATGGTACTTCAAACGAGGACACATCATCGTCTGGTGTTACAGAGAACCCGTCCTCTATAAATGCTTCCTCGTGTCCCTCACAAATACCAGAAGAATTGAAAGGTCTGCCTGAGAATTTGAACGGTGGTAGTTGCTCGAAGAAGAGTGAGATTAATGGAGGCACGATGTGTGATGATCCACCACGTCCTAAGGACAAGAAGAGGACTCGAACCATTGGGGCGAAAAACAAGAGACTGCTTTTGCATAGTGAAGAATCTATGGAGCTGAGACTCACATGGGAAGAAGCTCAGGACTTGCTTCGTCCCGCTCCTAGTGCAAAGCCTACCATTGTCGTCATCGAGGAGCATGAATTTGAAGAATTTGACGTAAGTGGTAGATTTTGTTGATTCTCTTACAAACAATGAGTTTCATGTGATCAACTTTGTACTGAACTTCCCTCAGAAAAGTCACAGTTCTTGTTAATGTTTATGCTCAGGAACCTCCTGTATTTGGAAAGAGGACGATAATTACTTCAAGACCTTCAGGGTAACATATTATCTTCTTCTATAACTTACTTCCATACTTGCAGTTGGTGCTTACTGCTTACCATCAGCTTGGTAGAAATTTACTAACGAACATCGTTTGTTATTCAGTGAACAAGAACGATGGGCATCTTGCGACGACTGCTCTAAATGGAGAAGGTTACCTGTAGACGCTCTTCTTTCCGTAAAGTGGACTTGTTCAGACAACGTTTGGGACGTAAGCAGGTAAGAATTTTCAAAATTTTTTTTCCCTTGTATCTGCTTGAATCGAGGATCAGTTCAGAAATTCATTTACTTTTTCTTTTCTTGAGGTCTTGTTCCTGTAATTTTTATATACCATTGATAGGTGTTCATGTTCTGCACCGGAGGAAAGTCTGAAGGAACTTGAGAATGTTCTTAGAGCAGGGAAAGGTATGAAATCAACTATACTTTAGCCTCTCTTTGTTCCTCCTCATTAGCTCGTTGCATTAGTGTGAGAGAGACTGCTTCCAAGTATTACTGCGAGCATTTTATGGATGTGGTTTGAATCATAGTCTCAGGATATATCTCTTTTATCTGTGCTTGTTGTGCTATCCTTATGTTCGTAGATCTCGAAGTCTCAAAGACACTAACTTTCTTGTTTATATATTTTAGATTGCAAGAAGAGAAGAATTGGGGTAAGCCAGACAGCAAAAACTGGGCAAGAACCGTCTGGTCTGGATGCACTAGCGAGTGCAGCAGTCTTAGGAGACGCTTTAGGCGAGCCAGAGGTTGCGACCACGACCAGGCATCCAAGGCACAGGGTTGGATGCTCTTGCATTGTGTGCATTCAGCCGCCAAGTGGGAAAGGTAGGCACAAGCCCAACTGTGGCTGCAACGTGTGCAGCACAGTGAGGAGAAGGTTCAAAACACTGATGATGAGGAGGAAGAAGAAGCAGTTAGAGCGCGACGGACCAGCAGCAGCAGCAGCAGAAGACCAGGAGAACGCGGAAGCGAAACAGGGCGACTCTGATAAGAGTAAGGCAGAGGAGGAAGTGAAAACAGGGAGGATAGATCTGAACAGTGATCCATATAACAGAGAAGACATTGAAGCTGTGGCGGTGGAGAAAGAAGGGAGTGAAGGAAGAGAAGTAGGGCAGTGTTCAGGCGTGGCTCAAGGCGGTGATGTTTTAGGAGTAACAGAGTTAGTAGGAGAAGCTGAGAAAATCAGTGAAGAGCCGAAAGGTTCAAGCTGATATATGGAAAACAGTACAAGAAGATACTTATCTGAAGATGTCCTCTAAAACAACACCAAGAGGAGAAGAAGAAGAGAGTGAGAGAGGTACAGTTTTGTGTTTTGACTGTGTCATAGTTTTAGGCAGAAATAAGCTTCTGGTTCAAAAGAACAACAATGGGCCATCTTTATGCTATTTTTTTTTCTTGGTTTTTATGTTTTGTGGGTGAGTTTGGGTTTAGGGTTTTAGTTTGTCTCCATTAATATGGGTTTTTGTAGAAGGCAAAATGGAGCGTTGGTGTTTGGTGATGAAACAAACAATTGATTTTTTTTTTTTTCAACTGCTCATGGAAAGCATTAGGTTTAAAAATCAAAATTAAGATCCCTTTTCTTCAAAAAAATCAGTGTCTAAAATCTTCTGTTAAATTACATAAAATTGTGGTAGAAGAGGACATGGCATATGCATGAATGTTGTGAAAGTTGATGAAGACTGAATGCAATAGACTTGTAATCATAACTGTATTAGGAGAGATTAATTAAGAAGTTAAATAAAATCATATCATACTACAAGACTTGTAACATTTTGGATAAAGAATTGGAATTTACCACAACAGGAAGTACTTTTCCGATAGTGAAAAGTGAAAAGTGAAAACCAACAATTCCGAATAGTCAATTCAAAAGAAAACGACAATCTGTTCCTGTAGTTTTTCATATTTACGATTTGAGCCCCATTATTAATGTTAATTTACAGGTAGGGCCCATTAACATAAAAGGAACGAGAACTATCGTCGTCTTCCTTGGCGTTTCCTCTCTCTCTCTCTCTCTCTCTCTCTCTCTCTCTCTCTCTCTCTCTCTCTCTCTCTCTCTCTCTCTCACTATTTTCTGCTGTATGGTGCTGAGTGCTGACCTTCAAATTACTAAAATAGGTTTCTCTATTCACAACACACAAATCATTATGAATCTCTTCTCCTCCGTCGAACCTTGATTTCTCTCTGGCAACTCTAATTCTCTTGAGGTCTCTCTCCATTTCTTTCTCTTCTCCTGAATTTCCGGTAAACAACTTGCTTATCTTCATCTCACATCGGTAGATCTAGGGTTTATGGCTTCTGGATTTTGATAAATCTTCCTTGTTACTATATCTCCATTGTTGTAGCTGAGCTCCTCCTGCTTCGATTCTCTCGCATTTCTCTACAGTTTTGCGCGAATGAGGTTTTCACTTTCTCTGGATCGCTCCTATATAATTTTTCTTGTACGTTAACTGGCTAGTCTTTGATGAATCTTTGTATATATTTGGGTGGTTTCTTTAGGTCATCGTAGATTTTGATTGAAGAGCTGAGAGAGGAAAATATGAGCGAGGGGCAGAAGTTCCCGTTGGGAACAATCAGCGCTTTGAGTTTGTCCGTTGTGTCCTCTGTTTCTATCGTCATCTGTAACAAGGCCCTTATTAGCACCCTTGGCTTCACATTTGGTAAGGCTATATCTCCACAATGAGAAAACTGGTTTCTTGATTGTAGATAGTTGGAATATACAGTGTGGCTTTGAATCTCATAATCTTCTCTGTGTTGCTTTTATTGATCAATCCAGCGACCACTTTGACAAGCTGGCATCTTTTGGTCACGTTCTGTTCACTTCATGTGGCATTGTGGATGAAGTTTTTTGAGCACAAGCCTTTTGATCCCCGAGCTGTGATGGGATTTGGTATATTGAATGGAATATCCATTGGTTTGTTGAATCTCAGCTTGGGTTTTAATTCTGTTGGTTTTTACCAGGTTCATCATTTTTTTTTTCTTGTTGGCCGTTCCACCAGCTGATATCATGTTCTTAACCTCGTTGTTCTAAACATGTCGTCACTTCCCTTGATATCAGATGACAAAACTAGCAATCATCCCCTGTACTGTTTTCTTAGAGACCATATTCTTCAGAAAGAAATTCAGGTTAGCACTCTAATAAGTAGTACATTTGTCTCTCTATGATAATTGGTAGTCTTGGAGATAAATGTATTGTGGTTTGGTTTAGAAATTGCTTGGGGCCATGCTTCTAAGTAGTACGTCTGTCTTCCAGTAGTTTATTTTGGTTCACTGTAGAATGGTTTAGAACCTTAGAAACTTTCCTTTGTTTGATGGTTCCATTAGTTCATCAAACGATTTTCTGGCCAAAACACCTAATGATCCACATATTTCATTTGCAGTCGAAAAATCCAGTTTTCATTAGTCATCCTTCTCCTTGGTGTCGGAATTGCAACCGTAACAGATCTTCAGCTTAATATGCTGGGTTCTGTCTTGTCGCTGCTGGCTGTTATCACTACTTGTGTTGCCCAAATTGTATCCTATACTTATCTTCTATTTCTCTCCTTCCAATACGTCTTGTATTAGCCAGTGGTTCAGCTAAATAGTAGTCCTTGTTCAATTCGTTATCTTTAACCAAAGATATACAGATGACCAATACGATCCAGAAGAAATTCAAGGTTTCATCCACCCAGCTTCTGTATCAGTCTTGCCCATATCAAGCGATCACTCTTTTTGTAACTGGGCCATTTTTAGATGGTCTCTTAACCAACCAGAACGTGTTTGCTTTCAAGTACACCTCTCAAGTCCTGGTGAGAACCAAGCAAGTATTTGTGGAATTGGTCTTCCTTAATTGCTTGAACGTATTTACAAACATATTACCTTTTTTCAAATGCAGTTCTTCATTGTCCTGTCCTGCCTCATATCTGTCTCAGTAAACTTCAGCACGTTTCTCGTCATTGGAAAGACATCTCCAGTCACTTATCAGGTTCTGGGACATCTAAAAACATGCCTAGTGTTAGCATTTGGGTATCTTTTGCTGAAAGACGCTTTTGACTGGCGCAACATTCTTGGTATTGTGGTCGCCGTGGTTGGGATGGTTCTTTATTCTTATTACTGCACACTCGAAACCCAGCAGAAGGCTACAGAAACATCAACTCAATTGCCCCAGGTAAAGAATTCACCTTCTCTTTTTGCCACAAAGTGGAATTCAACTTCATTAGTTCATAATGAAGAGTTGAATTGATGTTGTGGTTGGGGTGGTTCCTTGTCCCAGATGAATGAAAGCGAGAAGGATCCGCTGATTAGTGCGGAAAACGGGAGCGGATTGTTAATAGACAATGGAGTGGCAAAGGCAGATCCTGTGTGGAACTCGAACAAAGATTTTTAAGCGTAAAAGCTGGAGCTGGTTCTCTGAAATCTGCTTTTATCAGTTAGGTTTATGTCTAACTCTTTTTTTTTTTTTGTATCAGATATTCCCACTTGTCAAATTTTTAAATCTCTCGTAGGGAGTAAGAGGAGGAAAACAAAATTTAAATAGCTTCCGTTTCAAAGGAATGGGAAGAGGAGGGAACACTTTTTTGTTGATCCATTTTATATACATATTACCAATTTTGGCTTTATAGATATAATTTTTGTTTGTTGTCTGGTTTCTACTTTCTACTTCTTTTTTTCTGGTTTCTACTTTCTACTTTCTACTTCTATGCATAATAAACTATGAGCAATTTAAGTTCTGTAAGGAGGGTTTTTTTTTCTACTTTTTTGGTGCAACGTTTGTAACGTTGTCTTGTCGTTTGACGTAAAGTTGAAATATGTATATACGGCGATATAGTTAGTCATTTGATTATCAAAGTTGAAATATGTGCAGCGTTTGTAACTTTGTATTGTCGTTTGACTATCACAAATGATTAAACTTTGTATTGTCCTTTTCATGAATTACTTGTTTAGTAAACAATGTAGTTATTCATTTGATTATCAAAGCACCAGCAAATTCCCCCCCCCCCCAAATCCATGAAAATGTAGTACTTTATATGATTTGCAGATTAATGACCCTAACCACTATAACTCTAGCCTGAGTATAACTCTTAACACAATATTGCATCTGCTTTCAGCTCAGTTTGCAAGTCCACAAAGTATACATAACGTCATAAAACTAACTAAGAAAATTAAGAAACCTAATGTATTTCTACCAATTTTTGTTACAACATGGTTTTAAAGGTATTAATTGTTCATCATCCTTAACGGAATCTATTATCAACCACGAGCGCATTAAGTAAAAAACCTTGGTGAAGTTATAATCAAGACATTCATTCAGTTTTTTTGGTATGAAAATTTATTTAGCTATTAATTATCCTCTGTTTTTCCTTTTTTTTAAAAAAATGTTTATTTCATTGATATCTTGATTTAGTGATGTATGATGGCTAAATTTTCCATATATTCCACTGTGATATTCATTTGCTGATCAAATCGCGTTTTCGGATGGAGTTAAAGCAAATAGATTAAATAAAAATATATAGAATATTGATCAGTAAATCAATTTTTACATTTTTTTCCTTTTTCAGATTTGTACATTTTGTTGGGTTCACCTTGAGTTACTGCAATTTTCAGATTATATCTCTCTGTTATACAGTTAATTCTTATATACTATAATAAATCTTGAAATATTCTAATGTGACTTATTTGATAAAAATTAACGAGAGGCACAATAAAATCCACAACGGTACTAATTTGATTTTTTCCTTTTTCTTCCATATCTGAACTTCTCGTTAAAAAGGAAAAAAGGAAAACATGACAGTATATATATATTTGTTCTTTGAGACTTGACACCTTCATCGTAAAAAGCTTGGTGTCTAGGGTTATCAGAAGAATCAGATTGTTGACCTATTGCGATGGCTATGTACTTCGAAAAGTTTCTCGGTAAAGGTTCTTATGGTTCCGTGAGTTTATTCAGAGGAGAACGCGACGGGAAGACAGTTTTGACCGCCCTGAAAACCTCCGAAGATGATCACGCGGAGGCTCTCTTCAGAGAGTTTAAAATCCTGTCTGAATTCAAAGGATGTTCGAGAATCGTCCAGTGCTATTGGGACAGTGTGCACGAAGAGATGTTCGTCAACTACGCACGTGACTCAGAGTACACGATCGCAATGGAGTACGCAGCTGGAGGAAGCTTGAAGAGTTTCATGAAGAGCTTTAAAGACAACAAGTTGCCTGATTATATCATCAGGAAGTTTACTCTTATGCTTCTCGAAGGTTTAGCCACGATCCACGGACACGGCTATGTCCACTGCGATCTCAAACCAGACAACATCCTCGTTTTTCCGAGCTGTGTCAGCAAGAACGGCTGCCGGAGAACCTCTTACGAGTTGAAGATTTCTGATTTCGGATTGTCGAGAAGAGATGGCGACAATAGCTGGTGGCCTCGCCGTCGGTATGCCGGAACACCGATCTATATGTCGCCGGAATCGGTTTCTCACGGCGAGACAGGGAAAGGGCTCGATCTGTGGTCGTTGGGATGTGTTGTGTTGGAGATGTACACTGGAAAGAAACCTTGGTGGCATACAAACTATGACTTGAAGAATCTCAAGAAGTGTTACGAGCCACTGATTCCGAGTGATCTTCCTTTTGATGCAAAGCTCTTTCTCATGACTTGCTTCGCGCCTGACCCACATGAGAGAGAAGACGCATCGACATTGTTGAGGCATCGCTTCTTGGGTGGAGACTTTGTTAAGATCACAGAGCTTCCTGTGAACGCTGATAACCAGAGAAAAATCACTCTCGAAGTGAAGAAGTATTTTAGACAAAAGCTTACGGAGATTAAGAGTATTCGTGTAGCTGAAGTCATGCCTAGCAGGACTATCAAGGCCTAATATTTCTTTTGTTCAATACCCTCTGTTCTTTCTCCATTCATCTAGTTTTATTAAGGGTTTTTTTTTAGTAGAATTATGCATTAGTTTTTGGTCCATGTGTATTTTGACTTTGTCTATAAATTCTAACGAAACATTTTGAGAAGTCATGTTACTATAATTATTTTGAGAAGTCATGTTACTATAATGTATGTGTACAAACTCCTTTGAAGATTATTTCTTTCGTTTACAAAAAGATTATCTAGATCACACTTCAGTTCTTGAACGTTTCCTTTGTTTTTCATAGCTTAACTTCGACATAACAGATTCAAGCCTTGTTTTTTCTGTTCTCTGCTTTTCTTTGCGCTCAATTTACTGATTTATCGAGTCCTAATTGAGATACCTAAAAAAGTTACCTAAAAAAGTTCCTCCTATGTATCATTGTTATCGTGGATATAAGTTTTAGCGGTGTTAAATTTAGTATAAATATAACACAGCCTAACACATAGGGTCAATTAGTTTTTATTAAAACATTATTGACACATTGAGTATATTCCTGCAGTTCAAAAGGAGAAGATTCAAAATACTTGATTTACAAGAGAAAGTCTTTGTCACACATGGTTGAAACATTAAACGAAAAGCAAAATTTTTTTAAATGATTTCATGCATCATACTGAACCAGGTCAAAGCACCATCCATAATTACCCGTCAAAGCCCACACCATAATCCATGATTGCAAAAAAAAAAAAAAACCACATGATTATCATAGCATAAATCTAACGAATATCTACAACAATCAGCTATTCCCATAATTCTCCAAAGTGCGAACAAGATCATTGAAACCCATGTCTAACTCGCATTTGAGTTTCAGATTCGTTTATATAAATAAATAAAAGGAAGAAACGTTAACAATTAGCACCAGTGGTCTAGTGGTAGAATAGTACCCTGCCACGGTACAGACCCGGGTTCGATTCCCGGCTGGTGCATACATGATGAGCAATGATGAAAGTATCTTGAGCTGTGGTGATGAATCTTCGGATATGATATAAACCTCGCTTCTTCTGAGCTCACCTTTGTTTCTTTTTTTTTTGTCAACAATTTTTTCATAGCTTCAAAATAATTAAATACAATCGATTTTAATTGTATTGTGAGGTTTTTATGTGGCTTTCCTCGACTGAAAAAGTGTAAAAAGATATCTCAACATAAATATCGTGCAAAGTGTTACATAAGTATTCGATACAAAACTTTGAATTCTCCAAAACTACTGAAGCACCTGAGAGATTACACAAACATAAAGTTTTTCAATTTACTTATTAGTGAGTGATTCTCAATTCAAATACATTAACAAAATGGCTAGCCAGAGAGTCTCAAGCACTGATGTTCTCGACACTCGCGCTTTTATCTACTCTCTTGAATATTCCTGCAATCACCTGGTGTTTCAAATGCCATGAAACACACAACTTAGAAGATGAAGGAGAAGAGGAAACATCAAGCTATAACGGGTTTACGGAAGCTAGAAAATACCTTTCCAGGTCCCAATTCATAGCTGCTTTTAAGTCCTTTGGACAAGAGTGTCTTTACTGTTGTCTCCCACTGGACTGGAGATGTCACCTGCGGTTTCAACACTCGAGTGTCTTTGTTTTTATCTTTGCGCGCCACAAAACAAGTAATACATATAGTTCTACTGAGTAATTGATTTGTTTACCTGGCGTGCAAGTATCTTCTTGATCGTGTCTGGATCTGCATGAGGCTGTGCATCGACATTAGAGATCACTGGGATCCTCGGACTTCTGATCTCCGTTGCTGCCAATGCAGCTTCTAATCTCGACACTGCTGGTTCCATGAAACTTGTGTGGAATGCACCTGCAACAGCTAGACGAACCTACAAGAGCCAACCAACAACAATTCATGTTTCTCTTAGACTCTCAAGTAAGACACAGCTTAACACAAGATAGTGGAATTAGAGAGAGAGAGAGAGCATACAGTCAGTCGAGCCTTGAAAGACTTAGCTTTGGCTTCAACAGCTTCGATTCCTTTAAGACCTCCAGATACTGCATAATTACCCTGTAATAACAAACCCCGTAATGGAATGTGAAAAGGATTATATACAAGACTAGAATGCAGAAGACTCATGGAGGACATATATACCGGACATAAGTAATTTGCGATCTGGACTTTGTCAGCTTCATCTACTTCTTGATTTGCTGCATCACACAAGTGCTGAACCTTTTCCGAGTCCAATCCTATGATACTAACCATAGCGCTCTTAGCTGCATCTGCAGCAGCCTAAAATGACATTTCATTAAAAAACTATGTGTCATTAAACAGCTTCTCCTTTAAGTTTACAGGGGAAAAAAGAACATAAAATCCTAACCTGCATGGCTTCTCCTCTTAGTTTTACAAGCTTTAGCCCATCCTCGAAACTTGAAAGTAAAAACAATAAAAGAGAAGAAAAAACAAACAAGCATTAAGGTTAAGGTTCACACAGATATAAATGAAAAGGAGTAAAACGTTTAAGATAACATTTGAAATTCTGTGCCACCATCTTTTAATTAATGATAATAATTTCGGCTGTTAACAAACCGAAAACTACAAGAAAAGCGGATTTTGAGTGATTTATTTACAAGCAAACAGATGGATCAAGTAGTAACCTCAAAGAATTAGTGTTGTATGATTAACTAACCTGAAGGCTCCAGCAAATGCAAGAGCAGTGTACTCTCCCAAACTGAGACCGCAAGTCACATCAACAGAGTTAATTATTTGTTCACCGCCTTCACGAACACGGAGTAATTCAACTGCTGCTAGGCTTGTGACGTAAATAGCAGGCTGAGAAAACGACAAGCCAAGAACTTAGACACCGTTCCAAAGTATTCGATTCTCCTATATCTAGGAGACAAAAGAAAGAAGATCATGAGATCTTAACGTGTCTCAAACCAAAGATACCTGGCTTATGACTGTGGAATCAAGCTTCTCTTTTGGTCCATTAACACAAATGTCAAGAAGATCATACCTGAAAAAAGCCACCTTTATGGTTATATTCATTTACTAAATGAAGAAAAAACAAACAAATGGTTTCAAGCAAAGGAAGATACCCCAAGATATCATTAGCTTTCTTATACAACTCTTCAGCTGCTGCAACACTCTGAGCCTCTTTCCCCATCCCTACTGCTTGTGCTCCCTGAGATATATATATATATTGCAAAATCATTACACTACAATTTTCAGGATTACAAGTGTCTGATTTTCTTCGCATTTTATCTTAATTGAAACGAATTTCTGAGGTATTTACAAGCAAAGCAATGTGACATCATGCTTAGGACCTCACATTGCAATTACAATCAGACTAATCTGTAAATGTGGAACCTTGGACAAGATTTTCAATTTTGGCATTGCAAAAATTCTAAAGTCTGTGCCTTTCGAAATTTCCTAAACTGAGTCGAAATCAATATACATTTTCATATCAGAATCCACATTATCAATGATCTGAAAACCCAGAATTATGATTAGTATTCGGATATTACCTGACCGGGAAACAGAAAAGCAGAGGTGGGTTTGTAATCGGCGAACAAAGTGTCGTTGACGGTAGTCTGAGATCCAGCGGAGACGCTCATGGAAACCCTAGATCGGCTGATATTCTTGACGGGTAAGCAGAGGGAGGAGGCATTTCTGGAGGAGGAGCAGAGGTTGTTGAGAGATACGGAAGGGAGGAGCAAGGAAGAGGCGGCGGCGGCCATGGCGGTGGCGGCGGCGGAGGAGGGAAGAGTGCGCAGGATAAGAGAAAGAGCCGGAGGAGTGCGTAGGATAGTACGGTGAAGCAGTGAGCGCATTCAGAGAAGAGAAAGGAGTATCCTTTTTTAAAAATGCTTTAAGACGGAGTTAACGAAGATGATGGTAGATGAAGGAAGTTGAGAGTATCAAACCCAACCGTTTCTGTACCCAAAAAATATATATATATATATTTTCCTTGCAGGAAATGTTTTTTTCTTAAAAGTATGTACGAAAATCTGAATATTGTTGACAAAAATTATTGAATTAGATCAATTTTCCGCGACTAATTATAAAACGTTAAATTTAGTAGATTAGCTATGTGTTTTAATATATAGCTAAATCACTTATACAAACATGAAAACGTAAATTTTTAATATTTTTGAATACTCTTTGAATGGTAAAAATAGAGTAATTATGTTTTTAAAACGTGATTCCTGAAGAAGTGATAGACGCTCGCAGCTGAAATTACATGCTTTCTCTAACATGAGAGGCATTTCCACACACTTTTTCACATAAACATATGTTAGTTAATACTCTGACCATGGGATTTTTTTTTTTTTTTTTTTTGGTTCAAAAGCCATGGATTATTTATAATTTGAAACCAAGTTAGAGAAAGGTGTCTTTTTGTCTTGTTGTCTTGCTCCTTCCTATTTTCTGTCATTCATTTTGGTAATGCAAAAAAGAACTAATTAAATAGGGACTGTGAAATATCAAGTAAATTTGTACATACAAGTATTCAGTGTTGCTTGCAGGAACCAACTATCTAATTAGCATCAGCTTACTTGAGGATGGTATAGAGGCCTCCATTATTTATTTGGAGAATCTTTATTATGCAAGTAAATTCCTCATCTGCTGGATACATTGCATGTGATCAATGAATCTTCCTCAAAAGGGAAATTTCAGTGATACTAAGTAATATGTGGAGAGAAACAGAATAAAGTATGTCGAATCTCACTTCTTCTTATTCTTTTTACACAAATTAAGTTTTGGTTTTGGTTGCACATGCATGATTCTTAGCATAAGTTTTAGCAAGAGGACAGATGTATATAATCGAGTTGGGAAAGCTTATAATTGCGTCATACATGATATCAAACAATAATTGTGATTAATTCCTTATTCCGCTAAATGTTTTATTTTTTGTTAAACGGTTTGGTTCCGCTAAATGTTGTGTAAAAACCTTAGTTTTTGTTTGTGCAGCTTTAGTTGTTTGTTGAGGTTTAGTTTGGAATATGCTATTTAATTTGTTTTGCCGAGGTTTAGTTTAGTTTGGAATTGCTAACGTGCTTTTGTTAGTTTCTCTGCTTTCTATCACACAGAGTTGCAATTGGTCAAGATCAAGTTAAGTGGTTTTTGTTTGGTTTAGATGGGTTTAGTGTTTTTTACCCGGACTAAACACGTTTTAATTGTTTTAGTTATATAAAAAAAAAAATCATTGTGATTTGTGAAAGTCGATAGAAGAAGGATGATTATCAAATTGCAACACAAGATTTAATAGGTAAATTTTCCAATCGGAAAAATCGATACACTCTATTACGAGGAAACCAAAAGATGAACCACTCTCAGTAGAGCAGTTTGAATTGTCCATCTTTTTAACCACATCACATATCAAAGACCCACAAAGCCTTTTTGATTGAAATAAAACAAACAAAAAAAAGACAACCCCATAAATCTTTAGATCCAACGGCAGAAGATTTAGCATCTTGGAAGATCCAATGGTGGAGCTTGCACAGACTGTAGCTGTCCTCGTCCGTTCTCAACCAAGAAAACCATCGCCAAACCCCATCCCAAATGTGAATCAATGTGACAGTGCATAAACCATGCTCCTGCATTACACAAAAACATATTATATGTCAACAATATTCGTTTTTGATTTTGAGGTTACATACTTATATCGCTTAGTTTAAGATTAATTAAATTAATTACCTGGATTATCAGCCACAAACCGGATTGCAACCCAACCACCTGGAGGTGTACCAATGGTGTTCCTCTCCGGTGGGTCAAACAGGTTAAACCTAGCCGGGTCAGTTCTCGGGTTAAAGTTCCCAAAACCCGACCCAACAACGTAGAATTGGTACCCGTGTAGATGCATAGGATGATTCTCAGGCGTGACAATGCTCGTGTCTTGAAACACAATCTGAACATTAGCTTTGTACTTAAGCTTGTAAACTTTGGTTCCCTTTACGGGTTGCCATAGCCCGCGACTTACGTTACCAGTGTAATCAAATTGCACCGGTGGAAAAGGCGGGAAATCCGTCGTGAAGATTCCAGGCATGCCTTGGTAATAAGCCTGCATGATGGAGTTTCTTCGTGGAAGCACAAAGGACTGATTATTAATGCTGGCCGCGAACCGGGTTCCATTAGGACCCTGGCAACGCGGACTGTTCGGGTTGGTGCAGTTGATTAGCCCTAGCCCTACCGTGAGAAAGAGGTTATCATCGACCTGGAGCGGTACTGGAGCTCGTTTCCAGTACCGCAGACGGTTGGTGAAAGCGGTTGCGGTTGCGGTATCGTTGAACCCTGGAAGAACCGGGAAAACTGGAGCGATCTGGCCACGGCCGCGGCCTCGTCGAGTGGGAGCGTTGACGTACTCCAAGATAGCGGTCGTTGTTGTGTTGTCGAACGGGGCGTTTGCGCTATTGTAGGCGCGGGCTGCCATGTAGTAGCGGCCGGGACGCTGGTTTGCGGTGAGGAGGACGTTAGTGGTTTGGCCAGGACCAATCATGATGACACTTGTGGTGAATGGTTTGGTGTAGGCGGAATCGGTTTCCACAACTGTGAGCTGGTGGTTAGCGACCGAGAAGAAGAGCTCTTGGTTCAACGCAGCGTTGATAACACGGAGCTGGACCGTCTCACCAGGGAAAATAGGGAAACGGGTGGTCTCGGCCCGAGAGCACCGGTAGAGATCACCTGGTTGACCGTTGATTGTATAAGCGTCTGAGACATTAGGTGCTGCTCCTGTGAACTGTGCTAGCCTCAAAACGTCCATTGGGTTTCTGTCCCACCATTCCCCTGTTTCCCATCGCAAATATGTTTAAAGTTTTATGTTTGATCATAAAAATTAGAATATAAAGTGATCAAAGGTTATGGTTTCTTACCGAGAAGAATTGGAATGTCACGTTTGGGCATAGAGAAGGGATAAGGAGAACCGAGACGAGGGTAAATGATGAGAGCACCGTAGACAGTGGCTCTGAGCCATTTGCTATGAGCGTGCCACCAAAGTGTACCTTCTTGACCCTCAATTGTGAATCTGTAAGTGTAGCTTTGACCTGGACGGATCGGGCACTGTGTTATGTACTCTGGACCATCAGCCCACGGATTCCTCAGCTGTCTGATTCCATGCCTGTCTCCCAAAAAACAGAGCAAAACAGAGTATAAAAACAGAACAGAACAGAACAGAACATTGTTTGTTGATTTTGGTGATAGTGTCTATTTAATTACCAGTGGATGCTAATGTTGTAACGAGCTCTGTTAATGACAGTGATTGCGAGCGAGTCACCGTTCCTGACCTCGAGATTTGGACCGGGGAACTGACCGTTCACGGTGATGCTTTGGTGAGTCCTGCACAGCCTCTTCACTGGTTTTGGCTGGATCTAGAGTCATCCACAAAGAGAAAAACAAACAAAAAAATCGCCGATTAAACTTACATCAAGCACATTCATTCATTAACGCAAAGAACATACAAAGAAGCTATAATGTAATGAGATTAGTTAGCTTACCACGAATTCACGGACGTGAAGCTCAGCGGAAGCAAATAAAGCGAAGTAAGCAAGAAGGGCGATCAAGGATACAAAAAAGAATCGACTGAGAGACTCCATTAATGCTGTATTGTGAAGCTATGTGTTGGAGATGTGTTGTGTGAGTTTAGGGGAAGGAGATGAGTGGTATTTATATTTGCACCAGGCGGGGAAACAACAGAGCTTTTTGTGAATTCGTTAGCAATTTGTCAAAATTTTATAGTATTTTTTTGACTAAAGTGGACCTATCATTTGGTTTGGAGTCAGCAGGAGGGAGAAAAACAACACAATGGGTTTAGTTGATTTGGTCTACCCACTGGACTTATTTGGTACTAGGATGCTCTAATTATTATCAAAGATTCTTTTTAGTTTGTTTGCTGTAATTATATACATATGACTATGGATTAAGTTGGGGAATCGCCATGCAATATGCATTTGTGTCATATGACTCCGTCAAAATTTTGAAAGTAATTTAGACTTAAAACATAAACAAAATTCTCCTTTAAGTTTTAGGGTTACTGCTGCCTCCAATTAGTGACTAATCAAATGGAAGAAGTTCGTCCAAAAGAAAAAGTTAAAGAAGATACGTAGGTTAATGTTCTTCTCACTCTCGCATTTGTCAAAAGTTAATTAGAAAAGAAAAACACATATAACGAACTGCGTAGTTGTTAGCTTAACTATATTGACTCCAAGGGATCATAGCGGCTTGTATGATTTAATCCAAGTCTTCATGTTCATTTTTTTCCCTACTACTTCTATTGATTTTCATTTTTTTAGTGACTTCCGTGTACGTAGTTTTTACTATCTTTAGTGTTCTAACAATCAGTGTAAAACAAAGTGGCTCTTGCTCTAGATTTCCTTAAGAAAATTGGCAACCCTAATTCGAGTCCACATGAAAGGAGGATTGTTCTTGACGAGAATATACTAAAAGTTGTCTCCGAGCCCACAGAAACTAGGACATAGACTCGCGTATGTGACAAAAAAAAAAAAAGAAAAAAAAGAGTTGACAGTCGTTTTGGCAACACTTACATACTAGGCGTTTGTATAGGTAGAGCTTAGATGCCAATATCTCTAAACTGTGAAGATTAATTTATTAGACGTTATAAGATTAATTTAGATGGATCTACGTATTGGGCAGATTTAGGTGGTTGTTATCAATTATCATTTAGTTCACAATTTTTATTGTTTTTTCTTCGAGTTTAATTTGTTACTCTCCAGTGATGTAGAATACAAATTTCCAAATTTAATTCCATTCATGGTTATCAAATATGATCATGTATTGTTTAATTTAAACTGAAATTGATTGGATGAATATCTTTATATTGATATCCAATATTATTCATAATATGTTTAAACTCATGATCAATATAACCTGTTGATCAAATTCAGATTTTAATGCAACCTAAATTTTGAGTTTATGTTTATTACATAAATGTCTAAACCGCAAAAAATAAACAAAAACATGTTTAGACCGCCTATAATCACCTAAACCCTGATAAAACAGGCCATGCACTAAACGTTCTATACACAGCATTTGGGAAATGTCTGCTCAATGTCTAACACTTATTTATCAATTAAAAATCCGTATAACTTGGGAAATGATGTGTGGTTACAGGAACCAAACTTGGTTACACTTTCCATATACGTACTATTAACATCTGTTGATAAGTTCCATGTAGAATTCCTTTAGGGATAATATAGAAAAAAGCTTTTTGACTAACCCCATGAAATGATCCATGTTAAACATGGAACTTCTACCAGCGAATATAGAAGAATCCTAATCAGTTGCAGCTGGTAGATATGGACGCAAAGAATAAAAAAAGTATCTAAAAGATTATGGAATTTGTTTCTAAAATTGACAATAACCAGCCAATGAAATGTGAAGATTAAAATAAGAAAGAAGTGGTTCGATGGGAGTTGAAATTTGTGATATGGATTTGGTAAAGAAATACATAACTAAGCAACTAACCTTTACCGATTTTGTTATTTTAAAATAAAGTTAGTTGACCTTTTCAATCGTTCCAAATACACACCTCTTCCTTATTCTAATTTTTTAATAGATAAAAAGTATATTTCGACTAAAAAAAAGGGATAAAAAGTCGATCAACGTCTTCAGTTAAAATTTGAGAAAAATAGGATTATGTTAACGTTTAAAATTTTGTACTTTCAGATACACAAAAATGACTACTTATTTTATTAGTAAAGAATTGTTTAGAAGCCCATGTTTCAAGTTGTTAAAACAGGAGCTCATATATACAGTTTGGCTATTTTTCAACGTCGATTAAAATAGTCAGGAGTTTAACGACGATTAAACTACTACATATACTGTACCAACTAAAATGTGTTAGTTGCATTTAATTCACACCCAAAACAAATAGACCTCGTATCGAATTAGGTTAGCAATAAATTGACATATTTGGTGATAATGGGACTTTATATGTGATCAGAATCATGTCGCTTTATTTTATTTTTATTTTCGAAGTTCAATGGGTCGAGGCTAGCGGATATATATGCAATTCCTTCGGATTTATAGACTCAGTCGAACTATATTTATGATGTTTTAAAAAAAAAAAAATTTACCTTATAATTCCTTTTATGGTTACTTGTAGACTGCTAATAGACTTATAGTTAAGAATTTTTGGCTACTGTACGATTTCATGGGTCTCTTTTTTTTTTTGTTCACTTTTTTAGAGCATACGTTAGGGTTAATGCTTACTTAAGTTTTGACCTATACCTAGTATATACATCCATTCAGCTTATACAATTTCTTAGATCCGAAAACGCTAATAGTTGCTCAATCCGTGAATAACGTGAATCATCTCTCTTTCATGAAAAGCTAAAACTTAAAAACGAGTGTGAAAAGTTGAGGTTTTTTTTTTTGCAGGTGAACGTTTGAATAAGGAGATATAACTGTATAAGATACAGTATAAGATATAAGCATTAACCCTCGTATAAGGAGACAACAATTTCAATAAAAAAAAATATTAGCTATATAAGGAGATATAACTGTATAAGATACAACAAAGTACACTCGTATAAGGAGACAACAATTTGAATAAAAAAAAATATTAGCTATATAAGGAGATATAACTGTATAAGATACAACAAAGTACTACTCAGGACTTTCCATAGCAAATTAGCAATGCTCATATTCAAGAAATATTCGATAATTACTGACAAAGTTTCATTTTGGTAGAAAAACGATCGTGATCTTTTATGAGTTTATGTACCAACTTTGAAACATTTATATGATGACGCAAACATAAAACCTAAAGACATTACATATATGGAACCTAGATGTCAATAACATTCGCACTTTACTCTCCGTACTGAGTGGATAATCTTTGCAGGGTACTAAAGAAAAGTACTATTCGAGTTGGAAATTTAGAATTAAAAAATCAAATTAAATTTAAATATTATTCGATATTTTGAAGGTTTGTCAGATTTCACATATGTTACCAATTACTGAGCTTGCCGGGATATTGGGCGATATGTGAAAATGACCATACCGAAAATTTGAAAATTATGAAAGTCTAGATTATATATTAATATCCATCAATATTTTAGTTTAGAAAATTTATCCTTAATTACCTCTAAATATATTATTATATTTATATTTATATTTATCTTAGTTTAGAAATTTTGTCTCTAGTTTATCTCTATAAGAATGCAATTTGTACAATATTTTTATGAAATCTAATAATAATTTTCTTAAACATTTTTATATTTTTACTCTCATCAATCAATCACCACTATCGTTTGCTTTGCTTTTCTTGGCATTAGCCACCAGCGATATAAATATACATATAATTATGTTTGTTTTGTTCTTGTTTTGTTATTCAATTGATGAATCATATCTTATTATATGCAGCGAATATGTTAATGAAAGTAAATATGTTACGAAAATATTTGTTCAATCTCATAAACACAATTTGCTTAATTTTAAGTGAATATATATGATGCATGTTATATGTCAACATCTTTACAAAGTCTCTTATGATGTCATGTGGATTTTCCTGGCACGGGAGCTAGCTTTAAGATAGAAACAACGTGTACCGTTAAATCGTTAATTTAAAGATTATGAAATTTGCTGACTGTCCAAAATAGGATCTTGCACACGCGATTAAATATAAAGCAACGTGTATTATCGACTGTGGATATCTCCAATATCTAAGCTAAAGTCTTTATTATTATCCTCTTAGTTTATCGTTATACCATCAGGTTCTTCCCCCTTAAACACGATCTCGTCTCATATATTTTGTTTGTAACTACGAAATCTAGTTAGCTGTATGTTAACCTTTTCAGAATCTACAATTCTTTTTTTCTTCTTCTTATTCTTAAATGTAGAATTCAACGTAAATTCCAGTTCAGATCTGCTTTGGTGTTTTGTCTTTTTCGAACAATTAATTAAATTACCATACTAATTTATAGTTCGAACATATATCTTCGTCATCCTATATAATCAATTTAATTCCTATGCTCATTTATATAAATCTTGGTAGTAGCATAAACTATCATCTATTCTATTAAAATAGAAGCACTTTTAGTGCCTGTTTCTAAACACATCTAAATTTTTTTAAAATATTTTATTTTATATTATATTAAATTTCAAAATTTGGATTTTAATTTAGATATTGTTAGATTTCTTTAAATATAGGTTATATTTAATTTAAATTTCAAATTATTCGAAATTTTTTTAATTAATTTTAATTATGAAAATTTAGATTCAATTTAATTTAAAATTAAAAAAATTATAAATATATTTATTACGAAAATTTAGATAATTATTTTAGTTACTTGAGAATTCTTTGAATACAGATTAGATTTAATTTAAAATTTTTAATTTAAATAAAATTTTCATAATAACACAAATAGTAAATGAATAATTTATTGTATTTTATCATACTCAATCAGTCTAAAGTATAAAATATTCAATATTGATAAATATTTATATTATACAATAATATGATAGAGCAAGTTAGAGTTATGTATTTATAATTACATTCTTATTCGGATTAGTTTGTCAAAACATGTAAAATATTAAAAAATAATTTGAGATGATTAAACGGACCGGTTAGCCAATTCATAGATATGTAGATTGTTTATGTGTAAATCTAAATTTACATAATAACAAAGTTTATAATTAATATTATATCAACATATATTTAATTAACTCATATCCTTATTCTAATAATATAGAAATTTATTTTATTTAAAGTTAAAATATGATAACAAAATTCTTGATTTGAAAAGAAATAAATAATAAAATGAAATTTTATTAAAAAATTTATATTAGAAATAAAAATGAAAAATTCTCGTGCGGATGCACGGGATTAGAATCTATTGTTGTATTAAACTTACAGGTTTATCGACGAAATATAAAATTATTCATTACATATACACCACTAAATTCAAATTTACATCGCTAATAGTGTATAGGTTTGAATAATGATAGCGGACAGTAACGATGAGCATCAGTGTTAATTAAAAAAGAAAACCTATAAAAAGTCACTAAGAATCATCTGTTGGCATAAACGTTGACAAAATCAATGACTCATTTCTCTTAACTACTAGTTACAGTTTGTTCGAAAATTGATTTTCATAAAAACAGAGACCAAATAAATACTCTTAGAAGTATATAATCCAGAACTATTTAACCTCCGTAGTCCGTACGTACATATCTTTAGATGGTTCACCCCATACAAGCTCATTATTTACATATTCTTTTTCTTTTCTTTACATATTCTTAAACATAACAAAATGTAGAATGGAAATTTTGTAATTAGAGCTGGAGAATAGACTGATTCATTGAACCGTTTGACCAAAAAATGACAGCTATGTCTACATATGTTTTTTTTTTTAATGTTATCTCACTTGTATTATAGAGATAATCAACCATATATTAGATATTAATCGGTTCTCTTGTTAGAATTGATCTATTACACAGTACAATTATAGTTGCCCCTACATACGGTAGATTTGGTCTATACAATGCAGTATACGATCTGTTTTATTAAATAAGTGTTATTTTGACACTTTGCACACAGTTTAATAAAACATATTAAAAAATTAATAATATCTTTAAAATATAATATGACTCTTGAAATTTTTCATTAGATCTGAAATTAAATTATATATTTTTTACTAAAATTTGCATTTGAAAATGTAAAACGATACTTATAATGAAACAAGAAAAAAAAAATATTAAACGACATTAATTGTAAAATAGAGGGAATATTAATTATTAACGAATAATTATGAAAATATTATTTTGATTCTGGAAAATTGTTTGCTTGCATAAACTGGTTAGAAACCATATATATTAAAAAAAAAATCATGCTCACTTCTGTCTTGGACTAATTTTAAACAATAACACCATTTAACTCTTTTTCGCTGACCGACAAAAATTGATGATATGTGATTTATGATCCACTGTGATTGGAAGTGTTGTCCAATTGAGGCAGAAGACAGACTTGACTCACGTTCTTCAATTAATTGACCATTTTTATTTTCATAGTTAGTTAAGTTTCAATCATAAGTTAACACCCCAAAAAAAAAATTGGTGGCGGGCACGAGGCTTATTCATTTATACTATTAGAAAATACTACTTACAAGAACATTTTTTTTTTAAAAAAAAAATGAACGCTAATTTCTTAATTTAATCAATTTCAGCGCCGCTTGTACGTAGTCGGTGCCCAAACCTCCGTGCTACGAAGCTTCCCCATTCGTCCTTAATCCATTTTTATATTGGGGCATTAATCATTTGTAGAATGAGTATATCAAAACCTTAAGCATTATTAAATTCATATCTAGTATAAATTATTATCAAGGGGAAGTTAACGCCTCGAGAGTCATAATTTAATCAACGTAGTCCTGAAAATGGGAGAATCATGAGCACAATAGCTAGATTCCGACTTGTACAATTTGGTACATGCATGACTTTCTATCTCATAGTAATAGCGTCATAATTAACATCGAATATAACGTACTACTATTGTACATGTTCAAAGATTAAACTTTTGTCTTTCCAAGATGAGACATGTGATAAAAAAGATTTCTTGTTTTTTTTTAAATTAGAAAACGAGGACAAAACCAAAAAAAAAAATTTAACAGATTCTTCAAATAATGAATCTTCTTCAAATAATTAATTTTTAATGATATTTATGTACTATTCTGTTATTGTTTAAGATAAATAGAAAAGTTTCTTCTTATGAATGTTTTTTTTTCGGTTCGTCTTATTAATTTTATAGTAACTATTATAGCTTAATATTTCTTCTGTTCAGAATTATTTGATGTTTTTTTACACAGATTAAAGATGCATTTAATTTTTATTTTTTCTACACTAAAAATATTATTTATAATTCATTTAAATATCAGTAAGTCAATAAGAAAACAATCTGCAGAATATAAAAGGTCAAAACAATAAAAATTTATTAAATTTTACATTTGAAAAGTGAGAACATCAAATAATTCTGAACAAAAAAACCTCCTAAAACATCAAATAATTTTGAACAGAGGGAATAGTGTTTAATTTGATTTTGATTCGGTTCCAGTTCATTGCATAAGTGCTAGTGGCACTTGAATACGAATAATGTATGTAAGGTCTAAAAATCAGATTAGGAAAAAAAATCTATAAATGTCAATTACCAGAAAAGTATCATTAGCAAGTAGCAACACTGTAATCAAGCACCTTATTTGCTGGACAAATATGAATGAAGAAGAAAACTCAAAACCCATAAGGTCTTATCATTTGAATATTGACAATCAAAATTCACAGTATTTTGCCTATTTGTGAATCCTATTGTATCAAGAAAGCTCATTACTTATTTTTTTTTTTTTGGACAAAAGAAAGCTCATTACTTATATCTGCTCAATTAATGAGTTTTTGTATTGGGGTTGGCTTGCTAGACATGTGTATTGGAATTCTGACCTCCAACGATTTCCCTTTGTCATCAAGCACACATCCGTTGCATGTAATCGAGTGGAAGATGTTTTGAGTTTTGAATGTCTCAGTTTCAGATTTTGGATCTTTTGCAGATCGTTATCGCCTAATCTATATTTTTGCAGTATTTTCGAAGATACCTTTGTTGGCCATCTACAGAATTTAGGATCTTCTTGCGTGTTCTTACTTTTTTGCCCGCACTTCGCTATGATGTTTAACGTTTTGTGGAAAATATGTGTCGTTTGTCAAAAAGTTAAGGCTAACAATCAAATTATTGTAATGCTAATCTTTTTCGTCCACATCATGTCCACAATTCACCTAGGTATCCTTTATAATAACATAATTCACTTATCAAAATCCAACACTGTTTAATATATTCTTCTTTACCCACATCTGTAAAAATCTATATGACTCCATTAATTATATCACTTTTATGTGTATATTTTGAATTAAAACAATATATTTTAAGCAATAATACAAACTTTACTTGGATCTTATCAAACTTTAAAATTAAGAGTGTTTGCTTTAAATTAGTGACAAGATTTGGAGAGAAATTAGGTAACTCACAATAACGTAAAAGTGAATTAATTAAATGGCAAGAAGACAATAATTATATTTAGTTATTTTGATTCGATCTTTATTTCATTTAATTGAAGCGTATTTTTTCTCTACACCTTTTTGTACAAAATGTACTCATTCAATTAACATCAAATACAGTATTTGTACTATTTTTTTTACATGACCTTTCTTTAGTATATATAAGTGATGGAATTTGATTTTCAAGGAACAAGAACAACGTTATTAACTTTTAAACATATAAATTTTTTTTTTTTTCATGATCAATTGGATGACGGTGACTTTCGTGCTCAACATCTTAATCATAGCGGCGATAGTCACCGGAGGAGAGTTTTCTGATATTCCTGATGTTGAAATAGATCGACTCTTGAAAAAACTCAACAAACCTGCTCTTAAATCCATCAAGGTTGGCTAATATATGGTTTTATATGAGACTAAGTTCAAATAGCTACATCTTTTTTATTTATGGTATGTTTTAATTCCTACTTGCTTTTGATTTGTAATTTGTGTGTAGAGTCCAAATGGAGATATAATAGATTGTGTTCATCTGAAAAATCATCCAATTTATGATCATCCTTTATTCAAAAACCACACTATTCAGGTTTGATTTTTTATATTTTTTTAGATTTTTGTTATAATTATTATTACACTTTTTAACATTAAAATATTAAACTTTGTGTTTATAATTTGACAAAATCCAAAACCATAATTTGATAATATTTGAGATAGATCTAAAATTGTTGAAAATATTTCTCAAAATCAGCACTCAACTCAAACTTATATTAATAGATCAAGACCGTTATATGTGATTGGAATAACTATTTTTGGGTTTTTGTTTCTTATGTTTAATCTACTATATTATTGTGTATTAGTTTTTGTATTGTAGATGAGACCAAGTTCTTATCTTGAAAGATGGAATAATGAGTCTTCAAATATGGAGAAGAAGAGTATGGTGAATCAAATGTGGACAAGAAACGGACACTGTCCAAAAAATAGTATTCCGATAAGAAGAACGAAAAAAGAAGATATTTTACGAGCAGGATCAATCGAAAGATATTTTAAAAAATATCCCAACAACATTCCTCGCCATAATCCTGCTAATTCTTATGATAACTACACACATGAGGTGCATTATATAAGTATTTAATAAGCATTAAACCATCGTTATTTTTCTTATTTACATGTATATATGGGCTTTTTTATAATTTTGTATGTGTGTGTTTACATATATAGTATGCCATACTCAAAGTAGATGGTAAATTTCATGGAGCTCAAGCAGTCATAAATGTATGGAAACCTTATGTACAAACGCCAAAAGAATTTAGCCTAACACAAACGTGGCTTGCAGCGGGCCCTTATGAAGAAACTAACACTATAGAATTTGGATGGCAGGTCTTATTTTTTTTTCTTTTCTTGTAGCTACATTTTGTATAAATAAATAATTATATTTTTATCTTTTATATTTTATGGTTTTTCATTGTTATTAATTAGGTTTACCCAGGACGTTATGGTGATGACAACCTTAGAATCTTTATTTACTGGACTGTAAGTTAATGTCTATACTATTATTGTAATTTTTTCTATATTTTATATAAATATGTATATGCAGATCGATAAGAGTTTTTTTTTGTTATTTTTTGGTGTATATGTTTGTTAACTTGGAAACAGTCGGATGGGTACAACAAAAAAGGCTGCTACAACCTTGACTGTCCAGGTTTTGTTCAGGTCAACGGAAAATTTTCTTTAGGTGAAACTGTTTTTCCCGTTTCCATCATCGATGGTAAACAATATAATGTTCCCGTAACTATATTCAAGGTCAGTATAATATGGACTCTCATATGCCATATAAATGCAATGCACATATTCTTATAATATGGTATTTTAAGATTGAAACTCTAGTTTTTATATTATATATAGGATCCCCGTTCAGGTCACTGGTGGTTAAAACTTGCTTACCATATGCTTATCGGGTATTGGCCTTCTACTTTGTTCAACCATCTTGGAAATGGTGCCACCGAAATTAATTGGGGAGGCGAAATAATAAATTTTAATGAGAATTCACAACATACAACAACGACAATGGGGAGTGGACGTTTTGCAAAGGAAGGATTTCGAAGAGCTAGTTATTTCAGAGATATTCAGACATTTGATGAAGATAATAATTGGGAACCAATCGATGGAGCTTATTCATACATGACAGATGAGAATTGTTACAGTTTACAGCTTGACTATGAGGAAATTGGATGGGGAGATTACTTTTTCTATGGTGGTCCTGGTAGAAATCAGAAATGTGTATGATTTACATATAAACATATTATTGATGCAACTATGTGAGTCATCTATATATCATTTACCACCGTTATATAATGTGTATGTGATGGTGCAAATAAATTTCATGAGATCATTTCACTCTTAATTACAATCATTATATATAACACAATCGAAAATCGTCACAAGGATTTAAAAAGCTTATTGGATCATGTGTTTTAATTTATTTATTTTATATCAGTATCTTGATTAGTTATTGTTCTATCACCCTTTTTTTTCCTCTACTCCACTATTACATCACATGTGGCTAGTTTGGAAGGGACGGAAAGTTCGACAACACCAAAACCGGTAAGGCCGGAGAACATAAAAACAATAAATGGTTTATAGATTCTTCATTGTCACCACAGCGGGGACAACGCTTGTCAGAATCCATGTGACAGTAAGTGAAGTTCTGGCAGGTAACAATGCATTCTGATAAAGATTACAATATAAAATGTTTCATCTATCACTTCAAACTTATAATATGAAATTAAAAAACTAAGTGTTATTTAAAAAACTACATATATGTAACCCTTGTATATATGGTGTATATATGGACACCAGTTATAATCATTCTGTTTCAAAATATAAATCGTTTAGGTTTTTTACATATATTTAAAAAATTCTATTTTACCTTTTATTAATATATTATATATGATGCTCACACTAATTGATTAGCTATAAAAATAGAGATACCAATAAAAATTTTAAAAACATTTGTATTAAAAATTAAAAAGTACTTATATTTTGAAACAAAAATCAATCTCAAAACAAATTATATTTTGAAAGAGATAAAAAAAAAATCTAGACTAATTACTTTCACGCACGCAGCAATAGTGTATTATCCAATAATGATACTGGTTTAGATTTTGTTTTTTCCCTCAGACTGGACCCACAAACTATATAATAGCTGCGTGAAAGTCTTTAGATTATGGAATACTCAAAAGGAATATCAGCGAAGAATGTGTTCTTATAAAATTGTAGTCTGCATTATTGTTAGGCAGTTTTGGACAGCTCTTCTTCTTATTTTTTTTTTCCTATTTTCAATGTTATTTTTTTTTTCCTATTTTTAATGTTATTTTTTTTTCTCTCGAAGTGCTCGGTTTATAGTTTCAAATTCATTGACCAATGACGGAAGCAAAACCTTAACAGTATAGATTCAAATAAAAATAATATTTTTACAAAACTATTCGCAAATATCGCCGTATGTCAGTTTTCTCACCGTAATGGCACACTGCTAGCTGGGCTTGTCCATTGTCTGTCGAGATTTTTAATGAATTACGACATAAATGTTCAAATCTATTTATTATTATTAAAAATAATTAAGTATTCTTCTGAAAAAAAATCAAATTCATTTTACAGAAATATATAGAAGCCCTTCTAAGTTCTAACGAATTACTTTTCTGTGTCACAATTTTTTACAGTTAAAATCGAAATACCAGACAGAAAATGTAATCTAAACATTGTCTTAGCCTTTTTCACACAAAAAAAATCTAAACATTGTATCTTTTTTCTTTGTTTGTACCATAATCATACATACGCATACACATTTACACATATGCATACTTTCTCAAGGATAAATTGCATACATATTTTTAGTCTACAGCATGTATGCTTTGAACTTTACAACTAAGTTTCAGTCATTTTTGATGACCAATGATGTTTTTTCTTGGCTTTCTCTAATCAACCCGTCTTTTCTTGTAAGAAACCACTGCAATCATGAAGATGCAATAATATGAAGGTCCGCAATTATTTGTAACGAAATCATTATCAGATAATACACTATTGCAAGGCCGAATCTCAGGAATACCAGATGAAATATTAGTTTCTAACCCCAAATATTTTTCAGAGGTAATAGAAATGAATATTTGCCCCCCAAATTGCAAATATATATATATATATATATATATATATATTAGTATTTCTATTAAATTTTTTTCTGGTTCCCAAATTCTTAGATCCGACAATCAATAGTACTTCCTAGTTACTAACGTTATGTTGCAAGTTTATATATATATTTGCAGGTTTATGGTTTATTTGTTAAACATTTTTAAGATTTAATTTTTTTACTAATATCTTATAATCTGTGATTTCTTTTCCAATTCACTTTCTTTAACAAATACATAATTATTGTTTTCTTACAAAAAAAAAACAACGTGAATCAAAAATTTTGTGACCTTAAGTTTTTAGTGAGCTGATTTTTTTTTTAGATCATTGTTGATTCATTCATTTTCAGGAACTTTGCCATGTTGGAGGCTGTTATCATATTTGGACTGTACTTTTAACCTAATTTCTTACTTTCACATCTATTTACTTTTACCCAATAACTTATCATAAGCTGGCATTTTAGTTATCAACAAACACTCAATATTCTGAGAAACACTTTCTTATGGTTTAATACTAAAATCATGAAAAAAAAACCACTAAGTTTTTTTAAAAAATTAAGCAAACTATTTCTTCTTCTTCCACCCTCTTCTTCTTCTTCCATTATTTACATGTTATATAATTATGCGATCCATATTTTTTATTATTAAAAAGTCAACATTGAATTTAGTGAAAATCTTAAAAGGTTAAAAAATAAGAGATAATTCTTATTTAGAAAATATATAAATTAACTATGTTTTATATACTGTACTCAATATATCTATATACTCAAATTAATAATCAACTTATGTAAAGTGATGTGTATTAATGTTTTAATTTGATTGGTTCAGATTTTAAACAAGGTGTTATCACCAAAATCATTGAAAAAGCTTATGTGTCAATTATATGAAAAAATTTAGTGTTTTTATTGTATTGAATTGTATTAATTACTTAGTCGTTTGGTATTAAAAAGACAAGATCATTCTAAAATTTTATTTCTTTCTGAAATATCTTATATCTAAAAAATGCTAACTCTCTCCATATGAGTGAAACATCATCAATTTTGATGATATAAGAATGATATGTGTCACATTTTTTTTTTAAAAAATTAATTAATAAATTTTAATATTAAATTTTAAACCACTCAAAGAAAATGAAAATTTTTTTTTAATTAATTACTTCTTAAATAACATTTATGTAAATATTAAACATTTATTTATGTTATAATTAATTAAAAATATTGATGGATAATTTTTGTATAAACTTTTGATTTTTAAATGATATTGAATTTTAAATTGAGTGATTTATAATAATATCCTAATACATAATAAATGATGATTATATTTTTTTGATTAATTAATTCTTAAATAATATTTATGTAAATATTAAATAATAATTTATGTCATAATTCATTAAAAATATTGATGTATATTTTTGTATAAAATTTTAATTTTTAATGATATTAAATTTTAAATTAATTGTTTTATAATAATATACTAACACATAACAAATAATGATTATATTTTTAAAAAAATATAAATTTAAAATAGTTGAAGAAAAAAATAGCATGTTATGTGCCGGTATTCACCTAGTATTACTTAATAGTTTCAGTTATTTATCAAATATTCCATCATTTTTGCAAAGATTTTTTGTGTCTTTTTAATTTTTTTTTTAATTTTAGAAAGAGCACTGTTTTACATTTCTTTGATATAATATAATATTTTAGATAAAATTTCTATATAATATTTTCTATTTACTTTACTTAAAATATAAGTCATTTTCATCTAATTAATGATGATATATAAGAACATATTTATGTAATTAAGAGCTTTGTTTTTTTTTAATTTTTGTAAAACATTTCAACGAAGGATTAATAAACCACTTATAGTTTTAATAATAATAATATTAGACAGCTAAAATTCAGACCAGAAAAACGAGAGGTATTGACCAATGAAATGGATATGTATTAATTGAGTGGAAAAAAGAAATAAAATGTGCACGAAAAAAGAAATAAAATGTGCACGAAGAGGAGGGTTGCTTAAGCTAGTCATAATAAGAAGAAAGGGCAAAGGCATTTCAGTTAATAAAATATCCGTATACATATATGGTCAAGCTCTCATACTCGCCTTCACTCCCTATATATACATATAACCTCGTCTTCCCCACATAAACAACACACAAGAACAAAGAAAACAAATTATAAAAACCTAAAAATCCTTTTCTTTTTTTTTTTTTGGCAAAAAAATGGTCATATAGGGAAAAAAATCCTTTTCTTTCTTGTTAGAAATCCTTTTCTTTCTTGTTAGAAATCCGTTTGCAAAGAAGAAGATATGGGAAACAGTTTACGGTGTTGTTTGGCTTGTGTACTTCCATGTGGAGCTTTAGATTTGATCCGAATCGTACATCTCAACGGCCACGTCGACGAGATAACTCGTCCGATGACCGCCGGAGAGATTCTTCAGGCGAATCCTAACCATGTCTTAAGTAAACCATGTTCTCAAGGAGTTGTACGTAAGATCTTGATATTGTCCCCTGAATCTGAGCTTAAGCGTGGAAGCATCTATTTTCTTATCCCGGATACTTCTTTGCCGGAGAAGAAGAAGACAAAGAAGAAAAAGGATCTCCGACGCCGAAGAAAGACTCTTAAAAACGTCAACGGCGATAATAGTGATCATATGGTGAGTACTGATAAGGATCTTGATTTGACGTTGTGTGACAAATATTTGGAAGATGTTATGTTGTCGGAGAAGAGTTGTTCGGCCGGTAAAGAGAATCGTCATCGTCGTAGACATAGTCGATCGGCGTCGGTTTCCACGTGGCGGCCTCACCTTGATAGCATCGTGGAGGATCTTAATTAACTAGTAGTTTTTTGTTTCACTCTTCGTTAATTCTGTCTCTATTTTCTTAAATTCTTTTTTTTCTTTTTAGATCTGGAAATTCGGAATTTATTTAACATCCCGGAGAGAATATATTCAATTTTTTATTTATTTTTAGCATGAAGTTAAAAACAAAAACTATGTACGTAATGTACTAATGTGGGTAAGATCTATGTTAAATTGATGATTTAATTTTAGTCCGCGAGAACGAGGACAAGATCCTAAGTTACGATCATATGATCATTTATCCGCTCAAAAATTTAAGACTTAAAACATGTACGCATATGTAAATTGGATCTTTAGGACAGGAATATAATATTTAGTACAGTTAAACATGAATTTCCAAAATGCAGTACAAACAAACATTTTGTCTCCTCAATACGACGTTGATTTTTCAAGTTTAATATATTGAAGAATAATTACATGTCCAATAATAATGGAAGAGAGGGGATTTAGGGAAAAATAAAACTGAACTTGGTACATAGTTCTGGATGAATTAATTGAGTTATACATTTGATGCCTTTCTTTAAGCTGTGGTCATTATACTATCAAACAAATTTATTAAAGCATTAGAAAAACTGCATGTTCAACTGTAATGCAACGTATTTAGACCGGTTAGTTTAATTTTAAAGTTTCGGTGGTTAATATAATACTTATAAAGTTGTTTACTTCTAGTTATTGGGAATAATGCGAACTCAAGACGGCTAATTAATAAGGGTTTAAACAATAAAGAAAGAGATGTAGACGTTAGGCAATCATGCAGGTTGTCACATGCAGATGTAGCCATGTAGGTGGACCAATCGATAAGCCTTTGAAGCTGAAAACAAACCATATGTTTCAAATAATATAAATTTTTTATTAATATAAAGAGCAAAGAAAGTTAATGCTATTTGCTATATATGGACAAATTTATAAAGGCCACAAATCAATGATTATACATGAAGAAACCGATAGATATGAAATGTTATTATATATTTTTCCATAAAATGTTTTTCTTAAATCAAAAGAATTGGCAAATATATATATATATATATATATATATAGTTATTTAATTACGGGAAGTCGGCAAATGTACAAGATTTTGAAACAATTGTGCCATTGATTTTCCACTTAAATATTGATTTCAATTGAGAAACATGTCAAAGATGATAAAATAGTTTGACAGTGATTTATATGGGTTTTAGTTTTTGGTTCTCATTCAAATAAATGTAGAGATATGTTATATGTAAACTAAATTATACTAGTTTGTTGTATTGTTTAGATAATGCATTTCACTGAATATATAGAGTCGTCGCAATAAGAAAAAAAAAAAAAGAAGAAGAAAAAAATAGGAAAAAAATGGAAAAATTAAAGCTGGCGAGGGCATCTGATTCGGCTGCCTTCACATGGATTCCCATCCTTTATGTCCCATCTCTCCTAAACAGTAAACACCCATCTTTTTGTCCTCAGTCCTCACAACCCTTTTTAATATAAAAACGTAATTTACTTAAGTCACGTACTGATTGTTGATGTAAAACTACACCATTTTTCATTGTGTGTTACTTTTTACTTTTGTTTTTATTAATTAACTTGCTTTTGATGAAGTTGAATGTCGATCTTAACAACTAATTATTAGACCATGTCCATCAGAGGATCAGGGAGAGTTCATAGCTCAGTTTTTTAGGCAAAAACCATTTAAAAAAAAAAGAAAAATGGCTCAATATTGATGAACCGCCTCTTCCTGAAGAGTCTAAAGAGACGGTATCGTCCAAGTATCATGCATACATGGAAAGCTTTGATTGGTCGAAAAATTTGGGGACAATTTTTTTTTTGGCATCGGGTTTTCTCCTTCACACGACTCTCTTCTCTCTTCTTCTTCCCAGATGATTTTCAGTTCGGAGAAAACTCTTAATCACGCCGCCGTAGACTTCTAATCCCATCATCAAGATCCATTCCAAGCATCCGGGTAATAAACTTTGTGGTCTTTAATTTGTTAAACTTTGAAACAGATTTGGGGATTTTAGGGTTTCGAATTTGGGGAAATTTCGAATTCTTTTACTCAGCAACAATTTGATCAGTGTTCTAGACAGAAGAGGCGGAGGTTGAATACCCGATGAAACCGTATTGATTCGGGAATTGTTACGGGAATTATACTCCTGCATTTTCTCATTGTATCGTTTTTATAGGGTTGATGATTTAGTGTTTTGTGAAATTGTTTGTTTTTCTGGGTATGGGTGATTTAGCTTTTTGATTCTTGTTTTCCTATAATTCAGCTGGGATGTGCTCGTAATTGTTGTTTGCTCATTGGAAAAGTAGTTTGATAAAGATGACTCAGATCATGGAAATTCAGGATTATATACACGGTGCTGAAGAAGCAAGACGAAGCTCTTTATGGATCTCAGAAATCTGGTCTTACTTCTTCAGGCATTAATCCCTCAATCCTCCGGCTGGGTTTGTGAACATCGCCTCATGGGTTCTTAATCCAACAAGCACATTATGTATTCTCAAAAGGAGGTCTCTTTCGAAGGCATCAAGAAGTGAATACAACAGAATTAGAGAAAAAAAAAAAAGGGACAGCGACAGATGGCTGGATCAAAAAGTTGAAGAAGAATGCTTGGTACTTGGTAATCTGGAACGTGAGTTTGTTGGTTTTGAGTTGCAGGCTTTTCCTTGCTTTGAATCTGTAGCTATTTGGAACAATGGATCTTTGTATATAATTGATGAACTGTTTTTGTCTTCGATCAAGAGTAATGGAACTTTGGAACTTTATAAAACCATTTTTTTTTTTAATTCTGGTGAACCTCATTATTAGGTTTACTAATAGAACCAGAAATTACGGCAGACTCTTCCCAAAACACAAAACCAAAAAATAATAATAATATATTTTGATGAACTCCTAAGAGCACCTCCATTGGTAAGCATTCTTAAGAGGTGTTTAACCAATTTTAAATTAGTATTTTTGAAATATTGTTGTTTAAGCACTTTTTTTATGATGTTTTTTTTTTAGGGTCCAATGGAAAATGCTTAAAAAAGAATGCTTAAGATTTTTTTTTTTTTTTAGTTTGAATTTGTATTTTTGAAATAATAATCATTTTATTGATTATATTTTCCAGCATACATTATATTTGAAGAAACATATAAAACATAGAAATGTAAATCATAAACCATAAAAAACAAAGAAGTGCTAATCATAAACCGTAATTTGGATTTGTCCCAAATTTGTTCCATAGATGCTCTACTAAATCTGCTTTCAATTGATCATGCTTGGTTTGATCACGAATTGAATTTCGAATTCCCATCAGATTTCCGATATTTGTAGGCCTATCTGTCTCGTACGTTAAATCCACTTGTGAAGTTCTGGTTGCTTCTAGTTGTGTGAATGAGTCTACATCATACTGAGTGTATCCAGCTCGTTCGTCTTCTACTATCATGTTGTGAAGAATTAAACAAGCTCGCATAATCTTGCCTATTTTTTCTTTATCCCAAATAAGAGCAGGGTTTTTGACAATAGCAAAACGAGCTTGCAGAACTCCAAAAGCACGTTCGACATCTTTACGGGCTGCTTCTTGACGTTGAGCAAATAAGATTGCTTTCTCACTTTCAGGCATTTGAATAGATTGGATAAATGTAGCCCAGTCAGGATAAATTCCATCCGTGAGATAGTATGCCAAATTATATCGTCGTCCGTTGACAAAGTATTTCACTTTTGGAGCTTTACCTTGTAATATGTCATCAAAAACCGGTGAGCGATCAAGTACATTAATATCATTTAATGTACCTGGAGGTCCAAAAAATGCATGCCATATCCAAAGATCATATGAAGCTACAGCCTCTAAAACGATTGTTGGTTTGCCAGATCCACGTGTGTATTGCCCTTTCCAAGCGGTTGGACAATTTTTCCACTCCCAGTGCATACAATCAATGCTTCCTATCATCCCGGGAAATCCGCGTTCTTCTCCCTTATCAAGAAGTTTTTCCAAGCAAGAAATTGCGGTGCTTTCACCAAGCCGGAGGTATTCATCAACCGCATCAGCCGCACAACCATATGCCATCATACGAATGGCTGCCGTACATTTTTGTAGTGCACTTAGACCGGGTCTTCCGGTAGCATCTCGTCTTTGTTGAAAGAATGGAATTTGAGTAGAGAGGCTATCAACAATACGCATGAACAAAGGTTTGTTCATTCTGAAACGACGACGGAATATATGGGCTGGATATGTTGCATCTTCTTGGAAGTAGTCGTTCCACAAACGGATGTGGCCTTGTTCCCGATCTCTGTCAATGTATCTCCTTTTTTTTTGTTGCATTTGGGCGATCACCATGATTCATGACAAGATTTTCAAACGCTTGATTGATAATGGTATCAAATCTTTCATCCAACATTTCCTCCAAATTATTATGGGAAGATCCAGCCATATTGGATGAAAGTTTTTTTTAGAAAATTAAAAAGGTAATCGGTGAGAAGTGAAGGAAAAGAAAAAGGAAGTGATATGTTTGTATAATGAGAGAAGTGAAGGAAAAGGAAAAGAAAAAGGTAATCGGTGAGAAGTTTTTTTAGAGTGATATGTTTGTATAGTGAGAGAAGTGATATGGAAATAAATAAGGAAGTGGTTTATATAAGCAAAAATGAATGAGTTTCTGCCTTGCAAATTATGTGGTTTACAATAGAAGACATAAATTACAAAATTCATGTCGGCACTACTAAACAAGTCCATAGAATACAAATTTTTTTTTAAAAAAAAAGACATAACCGATCAATAATGGCTATCAGCCAAAATATGTGGCCCAACAATCTCCACCATTGATCAATAATGGTTATCAGCCAAAATATCGGTCTTCTAAAATCTCATAACTTGTCTGAGTCATATCTGAGTCAAAATATCGGTCTTCTAAAATCCAAAAATCTCATAACCTGCATCAAAACAAACAACAAAAATTAGATAGGAGAAACTTCATAGTGATTAACTTTTGTGGATCATTTGTGTAAGCAAACTTCTTAAACATGACTAACTTTCTGATCCATTAAAATAGTAACAAAGAGGACCATGTTTTCCCATACATAGCATTGAACTACAAAGACTGAAAAAAAGACTCAAACACTTAGGCATATTACTCAAACAAAAACTGAAAAAAAGACTCAAACACTCAACCAAAGACTCATACTAAGACTTAAACAGAAACTTAAACAAAGACTCAAACACTTAGGCATATTAAAACAATTCTTTGATGAGCTTATTCTTTAATTCTTCTTCTACCTCGCTAAGTGGTTCTTGTTTTCCAAGCAGATTCTCCAACATCTTATATTTGCTTGTTTTCTGTTTCAGTTCTTCATCTTGTTTCCTAATCACCAACAAGTTCTGACACTCCAAGACATCAACTTCGTTTTGCCCTTTCTTATTGGAAGCCTCTGATCCATTTTTCTTGGCTTTTGCCTTTGCTGCCTTCACACCTTCTGGCCGCCGCAACCCTTCACATCCAACATGAACATGTGAGCTTGGAGAACCTTCATCTGTCCTTCTTCTTTTAGGCTGTCCACTACCATTAGAAAGGCACCATTTTGGATCATTTCTAAGCTCTCTCCAACAATGTTCCGATCCAAGGTGAACTTGGCTTTGTAATCATTCAAATACAGCTGATTTGCAAGCTTCAACACATCATCTTCATTTTGTCCACTTGTTTTCTGAGAGGTTTCAGAAGCATAGCAACCTACAAATTTGCAGACTTGCTCATTTATCTTGGCCCACCTGTTCTTGCAATGCTACGACACCCTCTTCTCCATTCCAGCAAGTTTGCGACTTGAGGCATAGTAAGTTGCAATCCTACTCCAAAAAGCTTCTGCTTTTTGCTCATTTCCCACTATGGGATCTTTAGATGTGTTAAGCCAAGAACTTATAAGGACAAGATCTTCTAAAGGACTCCATTTTCTCCTTGACTTTCTAGGTTCTTTGGCTGTGCTTTCATCTTCACTTGGAGCTTCGGTCCATTGACTCTCAAACAGAAAAGCTTCTGATTCACCGAGTTGAATGGTTGGTTCAACATTCGCTTGTGTGACAGGTTGCATTTGTGGAGTTTGTTGACTATTTAAGAGATCAAGGAAGCCAGACTCACTATATGGATTCATATTGTTCTTCGCTGGCTGTTAAAATACTAAGGAATGAGAAGAATAAAGATAAAGAATAAGAGAGAAGGAATAAGGAAAAAGAAGGATTAAAGAAAGATAATAAGAGAGAATGAAAGAGAATGAAAACTTGTGTGCATACTGAGAGCTGTGGTTATGAGAGAAGAGGTTTAATGCACCTCTCTCTTTTAATGGAGGCTTTAAAACAAAGGATAAGATAGAAGAGAAGAAGGTTTAGTTCAGTTAGTTTAATTGAGTTTAGTTGAGTTAGTTTTAAAAAGAAGGAAAGATAAGAAGGAAGAGGTTAGGTTGAGTTAATGAAGACAATGGAGAAGTAAAGGAGAAGATAAAAGAGAAGAAGGTTTACTTCAGTTAAAGCACCGATTGTGAAATAAGAGTTAATGCACTTCTCTGTTTTAATGGAGGCTTTAAAACAAAGGAGAAAATAGAAGAGAAGAAGGTTAGCAGTCAGTGTCATACTAATGCTTTCACCTAACCTCTACATTGATCACTACCAAGCATTGATCAAACTTAACACAAACCTCAACCATTCTCTAAAACAAACCATGGCTCGCCGATTTGACAAACTATCAGTACAGAGCAAACCCATCAGCTGCAAACAATTTAACAAACTATCTAACCATACAACTTTGCAAACAAGCAAACCATCAAACCATACAAACCATCAGTTGCAAACAATAAGAGTTAACAAACTAACTAGCAAACAAGCAAACAAGCAAACCATCAAACCATACAAACGATCGAACATGAGTCCAAAAAAAAAAACAACTATAAACCATCTTTGTCAATCGAACCATACACTCAAAGCAGATGAAGAAAATTACCTCAGAGATCAAGGAAGCAGAACCAAATCATTGGAAGAACCAAACCATGGCTCGCCTGAGAAGAAACGATGCCATTCATAATCAATTCCGCCTGAGCCTGACAAGACACGATGCCATTCATAAATCACACACAATCAATTTCGTTTGTGATATATTTCTCCATCTAAACCCAATTCATCTAACAAATTCAGAAGAATCGATCCTAAAATTGGCAAACAATACCTGTTTTGTCTTCCACCATCTCTCCTTAGCCCAGAAAATCTCAGAACAATCTCCCATCGAAGCAATGAAGATTTTCGTGTAATCATGCATGAAGAATTTGCTGGATAATCTCAAAATCGAAAGTTGAATCGAAGGAGAACAAAAACTGTCGGGAAATTTTGTTTCCCTGAAGAAGAGAGAAAGACGATAACAGTGTGAAAAAAAAGAAAAAGAAAAATTAAAAAGGCTGACCAATGAAAAGCGACCACATCGTCGATGCTTAAGAGTGCTAAAAATGCTAATATAAACATCGTTGTTAAGCTAATTCACCCATTAATGATTTATTTTTAATTCAATTATTCCTTAAGCACCTCCTAAGCATTCTCCATTGGAGGTGCTCTAAGATGAGTTCACTAATGTACTTGCTTTTATATAAAAAAACAATAACGCTACTGAAAACTAAACTAAATTTAACTTCAAATATATAAACGGGTCTAAATAGTCGGAATCTAAACAGAACGGACCCACCGGGTAAGAGATGGCACATTGTTATTCTACCGGAACGAAATTGCGACGTCTTGTTACGTATTTTGGCATACTTTCTTGTCCCACAATATACGCGGATATAGACTCGATTGGGTTTGGTTGAGTAATTTATTGATTTATAACCTAGATGATACGGCTCGGCTTAACACTGTTTCGTAATTGTGTGATTACAAAATGTGTATTAGTTGTGCTGTTGTGAATGCTTACAGATGAGAATGTTGGAATGATGCCAATCCATCCATCTAAGTATCGAACTGATTCAGTAAGCGATTTAAGCACACCAAATTATAACGAATGTAATCAGATTATTATTACCCCTAGCCCCTAGGGCGATTTTTTTCTGGCCCTTGAAGTTTGATACTGTAATGCTTTTTTACTAAATTAAAATTTCTTAAACTCCTTTTGTGTGAATTTTACTGTAGATTTTGCTATGAAAACAAATAAATAAAGTGCTTTTGAGCCCAATCTGTTTCTCTTAAAAGCTGGAACTGATCTTTTGTGTAACTCGATATTGCTTTGTAGTTTAAAATCTGCTTCTTATTGAATGAATTAACAAGTAACCAAAAAAAAAAAAAGATTAGCTAATTTTATTGAATTATTTATGCAAGCCTTTACAAATATCTACCTCTTACATATTTATAAATATCTCTAGTTATGAACTTACTATAAAAAGAATGTTACTAATTAAATCAAGATTAAATCACTTGGTGATTATTTACTCTAATTTTTTTCGAGATCAATGGTAGTGAAACCTTCTTCAACAGAGAAACGCGGCTGTATTCTTGTATCTCCAACCTTTTGATGATCAACAGGCAATTTATAACTATCGTCCACGGCTAGTGCTTCCCCTTGCTGCTGATGAACAACGAGCACCGAGAAATGAAAATCCGGCGACGTCAACATATCTCCGATTACACCTAACTCAGGACATTCACTCCAATCCGTGAGTCCATACAAGACCGAAGACTCTAGGTCATGGTCCCGACCAACTAACACCATGTCATAAGCCTCACCAAGTGAGCTAATCGCTTGCGTGGTCTCCACGCCATCTCTCACTATCTCCTCTACGTAATGCACTTTCCCTTTGTTCGCTGCATGGCTCTTGAAGTCGTTGATAAGATCGTACTCGGCCATTTCGCTGTAATCCTCGTCTTGAAGGGAGCTTTTGTGACGGAAATGTATCATCGTGACGTTAAGCTCCGGTTTTTCAGCCATCCTCATACTTAACGCGAGCGCCTCCGCGTCGTCACGGCCTCCGATGAAGAGCACCGCCACGTTTTGCCACGTGTTGGTCATCAAGACGGAGCGACGTCCCTCGCACTCTCCTCGGTCTATGAATATGGCGACCGAACATGGTGCTGCTTCGAGTACATTGAGGTTTATGTTCCTCATTGGCGCGTTGACTTGTCCGACGGTTCCGTCGATTGCGTACTGCTTGTGGAACGGAATCACGATTAGCGTTGCCTTCTTGTCGAGTGCGAGTGTGCATACGTCGTTGTTTATACTCGAGAATGGTGCGGCTGCGGTGAAATGTTGCGCCATGAGAGTACCCTGATGCATCATAGATTTAAGATAAATATGTATTTAGATTAAATATGTGTATCATCTATAACAAAATTGAAGATACTATCTAGATTTTGGTTGTTTATTTACTTTTATATACTATGTATATTTTCCAAAACCAAAACACATTAAGTACATTAAGCAACAGATTGTTAGTTGTAGATGTAAACGCCAAACACAAGTTAATACACTATCTCGTGAAATACTTTTGGTGTTTATGTTTGCATATTCAGTTGTATGTTTGTGTTTATATTTAGTTCATTATATATTCCAAATCAATTAACAACTTTAAGTATTTTAAGCAAATATTGTTGTCAACTGTAAACGTAAACATTATGTCAAAACCCAATCGTTTACTTTAGACTCTAACGTTTGCACTTTGCATTTTCGGTTGTTTGTTTGTGTTTATATCTGCATTTCGTCTTATATTAAGTATGTACACTTCCAAAATTATCTAATAACCTTAAGCATTAAAAAAACATTATTTTGCTAATCGTACCCTAAATGTAAACGTCAAAGCCAAACAAACACTATCGTTTAATTTACTTTTGGATGTTTGCATTTGCACTTTATAAAAAAAACTTTTTTGAAAACTTTTTTATTGGCTAAAATATTTTTGAAAACTTGAACAAGTTTTTATAGAAATATTTAAAGTTTGTATCTATACGCAGAGAAAAAAAGTTAATATTGTGTTTGTTTACCTGATACTTTTGCTCAAAACGTTGGAAGGCATTGACAATGTGTGTGGATTGGGCCGTATTTGGGTCCAGTTTGTTCATCTGGTGGTGCGGCGTGAGGACCGCGTGAGCTCGGCCTTTAAGCTCGACGAGGTGCAGCGTGAAGAACGAGATCGGGTTAAACCTTGTAGGGTAAGTAGCTTCTAGAAGGTTCACCATGGAAGGAACGTTTTCAACGTTGTAGATGCAAAGAAGAAGACGGAGCTGAAGATTGCGTTGTCTCGTGTTGAGGATCGTACGTTTGCTTTTGCTTTTGTAACGTTTCGATGGATCGTATAGGTACACGACAAGGAACCGCGAAATCCCCGTTACGAGCAAAATCGTTATTATCATCAGATTAAAACATTCTGTGTCAACAACCTGAAAACAAAAAAAACCTTAATAAAATCAACTTCTTAACCTTGAGTTAAAGAAATATTACGAGAACTGACTAATCCACTTCCGTGCACTAAACGTCATGTTATTTACCTATTTTTTTTTTGAATTCTAAATTAATCAAAACCAAAGTAGGCAACGTCTATTTTTTTGTTTTTTTTACCTGAGCGTCTTTCCACACAACAGTAGTGTAGATTTCGATGATACCTTGGCAACACATCAAGAACGCTAAACAAAGCGCGTCTCCAATCTCCGTTTTGCAGTAAGCAGACGCAGCCGCTGTTCCAAGGAACTTGCAGCCATAAGTGACCAAGAGAATGATCTCAATCAGTATCACATGGTGCTCATGGCTCTCTGTGATCTCAAAGAAATTAGTTTGTAACCCACTAATGGCAATGAAACAAGGGAGGAGCATATTCGAAGCAATCATCTCCAGTTTCGTAGCGAGTTCTGTCCCCAAAGGCGGGCCATCAGGGAGCGAAACGCCTAGCCAAAACGCTCCAAACGCAGCGTGGACGCCCATAGCCTCTGCGCTAATGCTAGCCACAGACAAAACCAAGAGGACAGGGAAGAACGGGACAACGTCTTTGTTGTTCAACGATTTGCTTTTTCTCTTGGTGAGATATACGATCAAAGGACTAAAGAGGTATCTAATCACAAGAAGAAGAATAGCGATCATGAGAATCGCGTAAACGCTGCTCATCGTCCGCTCACGCGTGTAGAGATTAAACGCTAGTGCCACGAACCAGCTACAAACTTCACAGACCATTGAGCAGTTGGTGGCTAACCGTCCTAGCTCTGAGTTGAGGATGTTGAGTTCCGCTAAGACCGTGGTTGTAACCGGGAATGATGTCACCGAGCTCAAGGAGATCGCGGTGCTTGTGCAGCCAATCACATCGTTGGGAAGTCCCAAAGTTCTTTTAATGAAAAGAACCGTGAGGTTCCCAAGAGAGAACGGGAAGGCGTAAGAGGCTGTACCGATGAGGATGGCTTTAGAACCGACTTTTTTTATAATACTCGCATCGATCTTGAGTCCAAGAATGAAGAGATGGATAGTGAAACCAACGTTTGAGAGCGTTTGTATTATGATCTTGCCTCCAGCGGGAAGGAACATATTCATGTATTTCATGTGATGTCCCCAGAGAGATGGTCCTAGAACAATACCAGCCTATAAACATACACAAGAATGTTTTCAAAACGTTTTTATCGCGAAAAACAAATCAATTAAAGACATTGAAAAGTGATATGAGAAGGTTATTACCAAGACTTGAGCAGAGATCATTCCTTGTTTTAAAGGTTGAAGGAGGTTGAAGATAAGCCTAGAGGTGATGATGATGACTGACATTTGAAGCAAGAGAAGTGGCATTGCGTATTTGAGAGGGTTACTGTTCATGAAAATGCCTTTTGAGGTCACCATGTTTTGCTTCTGGCACACAAGCTCCTCCATCATGAATGGACCGTGCACTTTTCCCCAAAGGGACGAGTTGGTCTCCCCTCTGCCTAACGCCGACAAATCCATGGTCTTTTCTTATCTGTAAAATGAAGAAACCGAGTACAGAGAGAGAGAGAGAGAGAGAGAGTAGGTTTGGAGTTATACTATGAAAGCTATGTTTTCATTATTTGAGGAGAAAGTATAATGGTAAGAATGCAATAAGAAGGAGAGATGCTTCTGTGTGCTATGTGAATGTTAATGAGATGGAGAAGAAGAAAACAGAGGACTCTGTTTTTACTAGGGGTAACAAAGGCTAACTTCAGATTGGTTCCAAGAGTTTGGTGAGGTCAAAGAAAGAAGACACAGAGAAAGAGAAAAGTATGTGAGAGAAAGAGAAGAAAGATGATCCTATGTTTGTTCTTTCTATTTTTTGTTTCTTTCTATTTTTTTGTTTGGATGATGTTCTTTGCGCATTGTCTCCACCGTTCTAAATATGCGGTTTTGGTTTCATTTCTAAGTTCTAATAATATATAATGGATTAAGATTTTAAATATTTTTTTTTTAAATGGGTTTGACAAATGAAACTAGTTCACACAATGTGGATATTAAAGTGCTAGATGTGTTGCACTAATCAAGCAAAATGGATTATATACCGTTATTATTGCTTATAAATCTTGAAATGTGAAATGTACACCAAATTTAGCAAAAAGACCAAAGACAAGAATCTGAAATGGACTCTCAAGTGTTTAAAGTCACACCCATGAATGTGAGGGTCTCTATGGCCACGATGATATAAACTAGTAACCACCACTCTGTACAACACAAAGCACTGACTGTGTTACAAACAAATAAACAATACAAACAAATAAACAAACTGTAGTGAGCACAAAAGATAAGCCATATATAGTAAGAGTATTCTCAAATCCTAAAATGATAATACTAGTGAGTGACTAAGTCCCAAGAACGTTTTGTTTTCATGAGCGACGTAGCGCGGTTGGGATATCGTGATTGTGTCTTCCTTCATAGGTAGTGAGAACCGCTCTCTCATCTTCTGCAGATCTTTCTACTTGCTTCCTCACTCCACAACCTTGGTATGTGCACTTGTAGTAGCTCCTGTTGTAATAAAGAAGATTTAGAAACATGAAAACAACTTAAGAACAGGAAATTAGTTTTAATGATTTGTAACCTTGGATTAGTATTTCCCTTGACAACTTTTTGACCATACTTCCTCCATCTAAAGCCATCTATAAGAACATCAATGTCACTTATTGTCTGAACCACAACTCTTGGTTCTTTCACTCCTCTGCTTACTTCTACAGACATTCCTTCATCTTCACCTTCTCTTTTCCTGTTACACAAAAAAAAATTCCATAAAAAGTCAATTTCTTTCTTTTTTTGGAAACCTTTTGCTTCCACTAATTATAAATCTGGACTTACAATCTCTTCATCTGAGGTTGGTCCTCCTCTCCGTCTATCTCACCATACTCCGATTTAAAGCTTTTCTCACTGTAGTCAAACGAGATCGAAGAGTTCTCTGATTGATCATGTGTTTCACTAACAACAGAAGAAGGATTAAACACTCGTCTCGCATTAGCAGAGGAAGATATTGACGTTGATCCTGATGGTCTCTTGGTGAACTCGGGCTTAGGATGGTTATGACCTCCTTTGTAGATGATCTCAGTGATCTGACCATCAGAAGCAGTCTCAACAATCTTCTTGGAAACACAATTTGGATACGTACACTTGAAGTAACTCCTCGGATTTTCGCTCTTCTTCACTTGTTTCTGACCGTATTTTCTCCAACCATAACCATCATTAGAGTTCCTGCTCACCATGTACGATGGTATCTTACTCTGCCGATCCGATCCAAAGCTTTGCGTTGCAATCTCACGATGAACCGGAACCTGTTTCTTCTGAGGATCTTGAACACCATATGTTTCTTGCAAAACCTTGAAAAAAAATACAAAGGAAAATGTTTGATTCAGTACAAGGAAGTGTAGCTGCTTTGATTTTGTTGAAAGATGTCTCAAATCCGGGAAAGACATACAGAAGAAACGATTGGTAGTTGCGATTGCGATTGCGGTTGTATCTGCCAGGGAAAATCTGAGTGATTGTTTATTCCATTGAAGCCTTGACATGGAAACGCTCCTGTCGTTGGAGATATCAAACTCTGGAAAGTAAACACAAGCCAGAGAATCATTTCGGATAAGTTAGTTTGAAGACAAAACAGAATAAAACAGAACATCAGAGAACAGAGGAAGATTGGACTTGATTTGATTTCTTACAAGCTTGAGTATTTCACGCGGATCGTGTAATAAAACAAACATGAAACTCGTTTTGTGCTTTTAAGGACGTTTCCGATTTTCATGGATTTTTTGTAAGAACCCAGATATTTTGTTTTCCATTTTTCTTCTTTCAGTGAAATATATGAAAAACGGAGAAATGATCAAGAAAAAAACGGAAGCTTTACATGTGAGGAGCAGAGAAGAAGAGGAGAATCAAGCAAATCGGAGAACGCAAAATGAGAAGATTTTGAAATCGGAAGTGGAGGTGGCTGCGCCGTCTTGAACTTGGGTAAACCCGACCCGGTTCTCTCCAGGTTAAACCCATCACTCTGATATAGCGATACCGACCCGGAAACACGAAAGTCTTCGTCTTCTTGGTAGCAGTCAACGCCAGAGGAAGCAAGGAGGTCGGTGAAAGAAGACGACGACATGGCCTTGATAAAAGGAGACAAACTTTCAAGCTCTCAGAACAAAAAAAGGATTTGCTAAAAAAAGAAAGAAAAAAGCAAACTCTTTTTTTGCAGAGAAATGATCTATGAAAAGAAGATAAAGATGGCTGAAGAAAGGATTGGGTAAAGACGACGACGGTGGCGTATCGAGCAAGGTTTTTCTATCTTTCACATTTTGTCTTTTTCTTCTTGGCCTAAATATCATTTTTAATTATTTTAATATTTTTATATCCATGGTTGACCAATGAGATATTATTTTTTGATGGGTCGTCTCCTAAATCGTGATAAAATCTCCTGTGTGAAACCGCGTGTTTAAAGGTATCTTTCGCCATCGTTGATGACTAAGACCAGACATGTCGTTAACCAAACCGGGATCAATTGAACCAAAAGCGTCAAACCGGCGGTTATACACACCAGGTACAGTCTCATCATCATAATCTTTTAAAGACAAACAAAAATACAAAACAGTGTTTCCTTCTCTGTTCTTATTTCTTGGCAAAAGAGATGATCATTGGATTCTGGGGAGTGATCTTGAAACCCTGAAGAGCTTGCATAGCCATGGAAGATTGAACATCGTCTTCGTATTCCACAAACGCAATCCCTGGCTTTGCGTCGATCATTCTTATCTCTTTGAATCCCGGGTACTGTGCGAAGAGAAGCTGAAGCATCACGCTTGTTGTCTCGTGTGGAAGATTCTGAATGAAGAGTATGTTGTTTGGTGGCATCGCTTCTTGCCCGCTCGGCTGGAACGGAGGCTGTGTTATGATGCAGAGACAAAACGAAAAATCATCATCATCATCAACTCCAGATACAATAGAATATATTATATATTCAGAGCTCAAGGGATGCAACAATGGAATGAAAACCAGAAGATTGTTCTGAAGAAGGTGAGAAAAAAGAATACTTACCGCAGGGGCTGCTCCGTTCTGGGAAGTTGGGCCATTAGCCATGTTTGGTCCTTGGGTTTCTTCACGCTTTCTTTCAACTGAAAGTAACAGATGTAGTTTAGACGCAATCATGCAAGTGAGGGTTTTGAAGTTTATACCATTGAATCAAACATCTTAAAGACAAAATGCAGAGAGGAAAAACCAAAGTTACCTTTTTCTTCTTGCTTCCTCTTCTTATCTCTTGAAACGAAAGTTCCATCAGCTTTAGTAATACAATCTGACTTTGATTTTGCGTATTGTATGCGCTGCACTCAAAAGACAACACATTAAAACATTTTATAACATATCAAACCTGATTGGAAGCAGTTGAATAGTTCATACACTCGAAAGAGGCAAGATTTTAGTTTTAGTTATACAATGCACATAACAAACAGATCAAAGATTTTGACAGCAGACAACACAAGAGAATGTGATGAAGACGGGACTATAAACATCAAAACAACAAAATCGAAACACACACATATAAACTGATAAAAGATTGGGAAGAAAAACGGTGAGACAGAAATGCAAAAGACATATCCTTAAGCACTCCAATCGATTCATATGACAAACAGAAGCTCAATTTCAGGGAAATTCTAAAGAGTTTGGTAAACTCAGAGAGAAAATAGTTGAGAAAGGTGATTGGATACTGACCATTGGCTTATCATAGAAGGGGAAATTCTGCATCTGACGAACCGCATTACTAGCAGCAGTGACTTCACTAAATGCAACCCAAGCTTGTCCCCGGAGCTTTGGAGTCTTTAGAGCAACAACATCAAGAATCCTCCCAAACTGAGAGAACAAACAGTAAAGAGATCTCTTCAATTCTGGAAAACAAAATACCAAAGTTAGATAAACAAAACCCCAAAAGCATGAGATTGATATTGATACTGCCCTTAGCCAACACTAGAGAATTCGACTTCAATCGTGAAAGCAGGGATTATAAACATATATCTTCCTCATAACCTCATCACTAGATTTAATACGATTCCGAAACCCTAAAAGTTAGAGACGAACACTCTTTTAACAGCTAAAACAAAACAAAAATTCTAACACTCAGCACTATAGCAGCTGGATTAAGCTACAAGAGGGAAAACCTAACGGGAAACTACTGGTACAAGAAGCTCATGGAATGTTACAATATCTACGAGTTTCGAAATCGATAGAAGAATTCGGATAGAGAGAAGAGAAGTTACCTTCTTTCTTGATCTTTTCGTTGAGGTTTTTGATGTAGATTGACTGATTCGGTGGGATATCTGCCGTCAACATTTTTTCCGACTGTGTTTCGCGAAGATGACGACGATAGCGAGTCTGAATAATTTAGCGAGAGACCTAATGAGAAACGAGAGAGACGAGAAGAAGAAGTGTTTAAGAATTATGCTGTTTCCAGTTCCAGACTTCAAAACGACGCCGTCTCCATTTATGTTCGATGGTTTATGGTTTATACCTGGACCGACCGGACCGGATTGAATCAGACCGTAAATCGAATCAGTAGCCGGATTGGAATTTTGGCAATATTCCACAAATTTTGGAGTACATTATCCCAGGTCATTCAAAGTTTCAAACGAATTGTTTGACTCAAATTTAATAATTTTTTTTTCTTATCTTCAAACGATGACATCTAAAATCTCATGGGTCAAGGCCAGATTATAGAATCAACAAAGTGCAATCACCTCGTATCTACATTTTATGTGAGAGCCGATTGATGCAAAGTACTAAAATAATGTCTTTGCTCACATTTTTCTTTACACAGTTAGGAACGAAAGTGAGGACTTTTGTTTCATTTTCTTCCTTGAAGAAACACAGCCACCATTGCGACTACTAGAGAATGATCCATGGATCCTGGAAATATCGTTAGTCGAAACTTGCTTCTCCCTACGTAAATCTGCCTCAGCTTGTACATTAAACTAGTCTGCCACCAAATCAAAAGGAACAAAGATCACACTGAGGAAAAACTTCAAGCACAAAGAACAGAAATATCTTTTGACATTTTTTTCAGAATCCAACAAAAATATCTTCAAATGAACAAAAAATGTTGAATGTGTTTCTACAATCGTAAGGCTCAATGCTTTTACCATAACTACATCTCACATATTCCATCAGCAAGCAAGAACCAAAAGAGTATAATGTGTTCTTGTCTTATTTGAAAACTAATGATATCACGCTCAAAAGCTCTAGAAATTTGGATGTAATGGAGAGTTTGTTTTTACCTGCGCAACAATGGAATCTTGACTGTAAATGGTACATGATTTCTGAAAGGGACAACCTTTGATGACAAGATGTTGCAACGATTCTCCAGCGATATCATTGTTTGCAAATGAGACATCTAGCTCTGTTTTGCTGAACCTGTTCAATGTCCGCTTCACCGTTAGAACCAGCTCCTTACGCTTTGCGACATCTCCTTTATGTAATTCCCAAATTCCATTCTACATTCCAAAATACATACGTAGAGAGGTCCAAGCCATGACTAAGTGTCTCTATAACCATCAAACAAACTAACAAAACCAAAAGAATCGAAAGAATGTATGTGTACATCAAAATATGCACTTTCACATGTACATCAAAATCTTCATTATCATATTGTCAATCATCTTAGAAATGCAACATGAAAAATTTGTGTGTATGAATGAGTTTCACTGTGTAAGATAGACTCAAGTCAGGAACTGTCTAGAAGCTATTGCAGTAAGCTAATGGGTTTTTAACAAGCAACAACTATAGGAAAAGCAAAATCGATGAAACTGGGAACAAAATCAAATCTGTCGGAATTTATATACTGCTTACGTGGAGACGCGAGATGGAGAAAAGTGGAACACCGGAGGAATCAAGGAGTGATTTCAGGGAGGAGGAAGAGGATTTGCGGAGGATGAAGACAAGACGGTCGGAGGAATCGGCAAAGCCGAGATCGCCGGAGGAAAGACCGGGAAGCTTTTTGGAGGCGAAGAGATCGAATGGTATTCGCCGGAGATCGTCTGGGTCGGGGTGATAAGGAGTATCTGAATCCGCCATTTACATAATCTGATTCTAACAGTCAGAAGCGGAAGGTAGAAGAAGAAAGAAGACGACTACGACCAAGTGATGAGGCAGGCTGCTTATGTTCAACGCCAAATAGTTTTTTTTCTTTTTTGTTTTTTTGTCAACACGCCAAAATTGTCGTTGAAAATGATCAACCAAATTCCTGGGCCCAAAATTACACTTATGATAAAAGACAATGTCACATCTACCAATTTTTGGTTAGTTTTGTTTTTTGAACAATTTTGATTCACAGCCTTAACACTACTAAAGTCTTTTAACATCTTCATCTTGTAACACAAAGCTCACCGGTAAGACCATTTAGTGTACTCAAAGTCCTCCTCATCGCTGTCTCCATAACCATTCACATCCTCCTCTGCATAACCATCATACTCGTCGTCGTCTCCAAGGACCATTCTCACATGTCTTTTTGAAGTCTCCTCGTCTTCTGATGATTCATCAGAGGCTTCACTCTTCTCTTCTTCATCATCTTCTTCATCTTCTTCGTCTTCTTCTTCTTCTTCTTCTTCCTCGTCTTCAGAAATCTCTTCTGGATAATCGTTCCTTGGATGAGCTTCAGCTAAGTCATACAAAGATAAACATTCACACTTCTTTCCAAACCATAAAGAGATCATTGTACTATCAAATGAAAACAATGCCCCATTTGGTTGCAGGGTACTATCCAAAACAAGAAATGAAAAGCGTTATAAAGAAATGTCTAAGAAGGTCAACACGAAAGGCGTTAAGAATTTGCATGGTAAAAGCATTACCATTTGAATCATCAGAGTCGTAGTCTGATTCATCAAGTCCATCGCAGAATTCTTCTTCATCTTCGACTATGACACTGGAAAAAAAAAAAAAAAAAGAAACCCAGGAATCCATATTAGCAAGTGACACTAGTCAAACACGACAAAGTGAAAGGGTTGTTAGAAGGAAAGAAAGAAAAATACTCACAGAGGAAACTGGTGCTTAGAACTGTCTTCACTGATATCCATGTCTTCGTTTACAGCATAGTAATCATAAACGTATTCTTCGGTATGAGTAGAACGGATATCAGCTTCAATCTCTTCAGCTGCTGTTGGAATAAACTCTTTAAGGAGAGGCAAGAAACTAGCCAGCATTCTCTGGTCCTCCAAGGATGTAATCCTAGAGGAAGAGAGAAAATGCACCTTAAATTACTGTGTTTCTTCATGCACATCTTAATTACAAACGCATATTACTAGAGAACTTACTCTGGTGCATCTTCTGGTCTTTCTTCAGCATCAACACGAACAACGTCATAGAAATTACATCTCTCATGAATTTCTTTATCATGGATGCCTTCCTTGTTTCCCTTCCTACTCCGCCATATTTGCTCAAACCGAGCATTCTGTGCAGCAATCTAATAGATAGTGAAACTTTTGATTAATTGATTATACAAGTCTCGAGTTAGCTACATACAAGGGTACTTGGATACTCTCCTAAGATGTTAATCTCAGATAAACTTTATGAAATGTTCATGACCAAGAGCCAGATACCTGTTGCTGCTCTACAGCTTTGGTCAGGCGCTGTTCCTTTCTCTGCAGACCCAAAAAAAGAAAAGGAGTTTAAGCTATCATTCGAGTAGCAGTCAAAAGATAGAGAATCAGGAATCAGGACTAAAACAACATACATTGTCTTTCTTGAAAGCAATTCTCCGCTCCTCAGACTTTCTCTTACTGCAACTGTGCTCATTAAGATCAGACTCCTACAGAACACACAACGACGAGAATCAGAACATACAAAACAACAACATGCAACCAGAACCAAAAAAAAATTACTCACAAAGAAAGAGTGGATGATGTCAATCGTGGTTTCAGAGTTTGTGACTGTCTCCAAATGCCGCACAAGCACCTTCTTGGGCTTCACATCCTCTGCCACAGAAGAACACATATATCGTCATCAACAACATTCTAAGTTTCACCGAGTCCAAACCATCATCATCATACAAAACCAAAAAGGCCATAGATGATATAAAAGTTACCTTTCTCTTTTGAATCGGAAATAGATAGCTTCGATAAGTCAAGAAACGCCCGTTTGAGTGGCCTTTCATTGATCTCCAACCCTAATTACCATAAAAATTTCAGCTTTCCTCCTTTCCGCACAATAGATACTCACATAGATCCAAAGAGAATTTCCTACCAAAGATAGAGAGCAAAGATAGAGAAAACTTACAGAAAGCATCGAGTGGAGACTGTCCAACTTTACGTTTAACCCTAACAATCACAGGTTTCTCTCCTACATCCTTCTGAGTCGAAGAGCTTTCACCCACCGAAGCCATTGTTCTAAAACATCAAAACAACAACATCAAACATCTACTGTGGAATTCGCCGCTAATTTATTAACTTCTCATTGTTTTTACAGTTTCAAAAAACACAACTTTATAATCAAACCCACGAAAACATTATTCTGAATCCAGAAATAAAATGCAATAGCTTCTGGCCACAAAACCCTTTAGAGTTCTTACAAGTGGAATCTCTCAGGCGAAGACAATTTTTAACTGAAATTTTAATTATGGACATATCTGGTGAACTACAGTAACCAGTCTACTTGATTCACAACAAAGGAATCATCTTTAAAATCAAGTTTGATGTTACCAAGAAAGAGAGACGAGAAGAAGATAGAACCGAGAGAGAGAGAATCGCGAAGAGAGGGAAAGAAAAGTCGCGTACCTAGGATTCGAGTCTTCTGAGTTTCCGGTGTCAGAGTCCCAGTCACCGGAAACTCCAGAGTCCAGAGGCAGGGTTCTGGTCGCCTGGGAGGGACGAAGGGGCTACGAGAAGAAAGTTAGAGAAAGAGACACAGAACTGAGGTAGACCAAAACCATATAATTTAATAAACCGCTTGGAAACTATCCGGTTAAAAGAATTCGGTTTTATGAATTCGATGGGGTTATTTGGGATAGCCGAACCGAATACTGAATGTCGCCATTCAAATCAACTAGAAAAATTCGGATATTGGGCTTCATAGGCCCATAAAATATGAAATGCTGATTTGTCTTCACCAATATAAATGAAGAGATGTTTTACGATCAAATCTTTTGAACGAAGTTAGTTAGAAATGAAAACTACATCAGTTTAAAAGGTGGTTAAGAAGAAAAATAATATAACATGGTTGATAATATATTATATATAATAGCGACTAGCGAGTAAAGTGTTTTAATGGGAAGCATTATTTAATTTCGCGTATTTTCGTTCGTTCTTTTGTTATATATAAAAGCGACTAGCGACTAGCGTATTTCGTTCTACTCTTTTGTTATTATGGATTATGTAATATGTTATATGTAGTTGATTCACAACAAGAAAACACTCCATTTACAACAATTATATTCTTTGTAAAATCGTTACAAACAGGGCTTACCATTATTTTACGACAAAATCGTAATCATTGTAAAATCGTCGCAATCGATAATTATTTATTATTTATTATTTTATATTTAAAATAATAATTATCGGTGGTGGTCGGTGTCTCCGGTGGTGATCGGTGTCTCCGGTGGTGGCCGGTGGTCGCCGGTGGTAGTCGCTGTGGTCGCCAGTGGTGGCCGATGGTCACCGGTGATGACCCGTGGTGGCCGGTGGTGTGGCAGGTGGTGTGGCCGGTAGTTATTCTGATGTTAGTGATACACTGATTGTTTAATAGTTATGAGTAGATATATATATATATACAAGAAAAATTTTTCCAAAACTACCGATATGGGACTTTGTATCTTTTATGAAATCGTTGTAAAATCGTTGCAATTTACGACGATTTTTTAAAAATTAAATAAAAAATAAATAAATAAATCGTCGTAACATCGTTGCAATTTACGATGATTTGTTTTTTTAAAAAATAAATAAATTAGAAAAAAATCAAATCGTCGTAAATTGCGACGATTTTACAACATTTTAATTTTTTTTTTAATTATTTTCTAAAAACAAAACATTGTCGTAAAAACGTCGTAAATAGAGACGGTTTTACAACGATTTTCTTTGCAACGAATTAACGACGATTGTATGCTAAATCGTCGTTAATTCGTCGTTAATTTGCGACGATAATAATTTGTCGTAAAAAATCGTTGCTAACTCTGTCTTTTTTTGTAGTGCATGTTCTATATGTCTGATGAGAATGTAACCGGAGTAAACCGGCACGCATGATTGGATCAACAAGGTCGAGATGGATATATTGCTTTTAAATAGAAAAAAATTGTGGAAACTTATGTGTTATTACGCTCTTAGATCTTAAGTAAGACCTCTAAATTCTAATTTATCTTCGTAAACTTTATTTTTTTTTAGAAAAAGAGCATAAAGAAACTTGATTTCTTTTTTTCCGCTTAAGGGTTCGATTTGAATGTTTCAGTTAAGGTAGTAGCAAATGTTTAGTTTGGTGATATTTTAAATGTGTTAATAGTCTTCGAAAATTAAAAAGAGTTGAAGATAAGCCGAATTGGCAACTGGAGTAACACTGGAGTTGGTGATCCGTGTGAAATTATTGGAAAATATTCTGATGAAGAACGGACAGTTGGACATCAATCAACGAGATATATACGACTTCTTTCTTTTGCTGTCTTTAACATTCTTTCTCGTACTTTGTCTTCATATTTTATTCATATTTTCTTTTTTTGTTGCAATGAGAATTCTACTAATATTATATAGATTCCCGCGTAGAAATCATAGGACAAAGTGACACTAGGCAAGAAATTTAGGTTAATGAATTGCTAGTCGGTTTCGATCCTAAACCTTTGCCATGGTGCGCGTTTCCGAGAAACAAGGGCATTAATTAACATTTCTGTTTATCATAAAACGTGAAAGAAAATGAAAGTATATATCAATCACGCCTTTTAATTTAGTTGTGAACATTATATAATTTAATTGTATATTTATATGCCAATTGTGAATTACGGACTATTATATATCAAGAATTTGAAATAAAATTGTGTGGCCGTACTAATTTATTGGGTAGACTTTAATTAAATAGTATTTGAATATACTCTATCATTGTGTGAAATACAAATAAATGAGCAAATGTCGCGTAGAATTATATCGTCATATTTATTCCCTACATTTTTTTTTGTCACAATACGTGCTTTGTTGTAAGTATTTCCAATAATGTTGAATTTTGGAAAATTTAGATGAGTGCATTTATGTATTATTCTTTTTACTATGATATAGATTTGGTATAGTTGCAGTTTAAAACTATAAATAAAAACGAAAAACAGATTAAAAAATAAAATTGTAGTTTACAAGTTTGTCTATTAATATTGCATATGTACGGCTTATTCAGGACGGTGCTTTCAGCGGCCAAAAAATAGACGTCAATGGATTCAGTTTGCGAAATCTAATATTGTGGATTCTGTAAGATGTAGACACGATCCATCAAAATGGACTAAGTTCACTGAACTCTTAGTTCTAAATGGCATCTCTAGTCTCATATTAATCCAAGCAAAGATACATACTCTGTCTCTAATATAACTTCTTTCATGTTAGGATTTTAGAGATATAAAATTTAATTGAGTATTGAACATCTTAAGTACCTCCAAAAGGAAAAACATGCTAGTATTTTAGATATATTAAAAAAAGATATAAAGTTATATACTTGGTAACTTGATGATTGTTTGTTGTGGACATATTGTCCTCAAGTTATATGATGAAACAATATTACTTGATTGCATGTCGTCGTCTATACTTGTAGAACCCAATCTGAAATTGTAGAATGATGTTTATGTTACTTGAACATGCACTTCGGGCTATACGCATTAGCAAACAAATGAATAATCATAATTTTATTCGGTAAAAAATGATATTTTTACGAAAAGATCAAACACATTAAGATTGATTGCTACACGAATCATGATCATCTCAAGAAAGGGTTTATAATTTCTTCTGATTCGGACAGAGTTACAAATTATCTATGTGCTACAAATTTTTGGTCACAAGATCTTTCCACCTTAAGATAAGACGTTGATGTAATTTTAACCATCTTGCTCGTTATAAAAGCTTTCTACGTATACTTTTTACTTTTAATGAAAAAACCAGATTTATAACTAATTATGTTTTCTCTGGTTAACACTCACGCCTAATTAATGTTTTGCCTAGATAGGCTTTCTATCTAATTAGTGACCTCCCTAACTCTCCTATTTTAATTTTTCTTTTCAATTACTTATGATTAAGTTTGTTTAAAAAAAAAATATATAATTGAGTAATTGACTATTTATTTATTAGGCTAAGCTTCTTCCGAAAACATGGCTGGAAATGAATGTGGCTGATACCAAGTATGTAGCTAAGAAAAAGAAGAAGATTAAACCAAGCATGTAAATTAACGTTAGTAATAATGTAATATCCGTACTTTTTTGTTTGATAATTAAAAAAAAAGTCTTTTTCTTTCTCTTCAAAATAGAATAAGATGTCTTTCATCCATCCAGGATTACATACAAATCTTTTTTTATCTGAGATTACATACACAAATCTATTAACTTAAAAAATTTTGTTTATCAGCTGTAAGATTATCCGAACTTATTTTCCAGCAGTAATCAAATAGATAATGTTCCGTAAGAATAAACGTTAAAATAAAATAGAAGTACAAAAATTATAAATAGAAAAATTACATAACCGCTGGTGAAATACCATATACTAAAATAAGTAGCTAAAATGGAATAAATAAAAGGCGGCAACATCAGCATTAATTTAAATACTAACAAATAGCTAAAAAATGTAAAAATAACACAAAAAAAGGCAACATCAGTATTAAATTTAAACTTTTAACTAAATCTCAATTTCCTCTTGCCTTTTCTTGAATAACAAACTAACCACACCGTCATAACACTAAAATCATATTAGCTAGAATTATAAAATCGTAATCAAACCTCTGAGTTATAAATACAAATCCCCCTCAACGAGTGATATACTAAAAAACTTCACAATAATCTTTTTTTTTTTATCAACCGACATAACCACTCTCTCAAGAAACATGTCTCCAAACGTTCTCCGGTGGTTTAGCCTCGTCGCTCTTCTCTGGCTTCAATCTCTCAACGGCACAAACTTGAGTTTCCCTGCTTACTCTTCACAGCTCAAAGAGTTTCTCTCAATCTCTCAGTTTAAACTCAACTACCTCTCTTTTGCCTCCGACGCCGGAAAAGTCCTCGGTTTTATCTCCGGAATCGCCGCCGTTCATCTTCCTCTACCACTCGTGCTTCTTGCCGGAGGTTCTTTAGGCTTCGCTGGCTACGGTCTTCAGTATCTCTGCATCGTCAAGAAGATGTTCACTTTATCGTTTTATCAGATCTGGGGCTTGAGTTTCTTGGCCGGAAACAGTATCTGCTGGATCAACACGGCTTGTTACATCGTAGCCATCAACAGTTTTCCGGTGAATCGTCAAGTTGCCGTGGGGATCACGGCGAGTTATCAAGGTCTGAGCGGGAAAATATACACCGACATAGTCCACACGTTCTTCTACTCGTCTCAACGTGAAGCCGCTTCTGGCTATCTCTTGCTCAACTCTCTCGTTCCTTTGATCGGTTGTCTCGTGACGGCTCCTATGTTGATGAGAGGCGTGAAAACTACGTTTTCTGCGTCTGGGGACGTAAAAGTCGGGTTCGTGGTTTTGTTCGGTGTGACTATAGCCACAGGAATTTACGCCGTGGCCACGAGTCTTGTCCCGGCTCCTGCGGTTTTAGTACTCGTAGGCATTGTTTTGCTTCTTCTTGCTCCTCTCGCTATTCCAATTGGAGTTAGACTCGAGGAGGTTAAGTCGTCAAGAAGAATTCAACAAAAGGTACACGACTTGGAAGCTCCAATAGAAGAAGAACAAACGAAAGAAGAAGAAGAGTTTGATGAGAAGGCAATAGTTGGAGTTAAAGAAGAAGTCGAGTGGACAAAACTATGGAAGAAACTCGATTTTTGGATATATTTTGGACTTTATTTGTTTGGTCCAACGGTCGGGCTAGTGTTTATGAACAATCTTGGTCAGATCGCTGAATCTCGTGGCTGCACAGCGACCACTTCCTTGGTCGCTCTCTCGTCTTCGTTCGGGTTTTTCGGCCGCTTGCTTCCTTCCTTACTCGACTACTTCTTCTCTAGGTAAAATCATTTCCCTTTTTTTTTTTTTCCTTCTTTTTAGTTTTCTTACCTTTTTGATTAATTAGGAAAATATTAATAGAACCTAAAATCAATTATTCCTTCATAATACAACTACGTTGACCTAGCACGTACAATTATAACATATGTTGCATTCCTTGCATCTACGTGTCTGGTCTGATTCATTGAATAACCTCTGACAAATCGACACACATCTTTATAATTTTGTTTTCCCTAACTTATCGGAATTTATTCTAACTCTATTATTTTATATTCATTACAGGAGCAAATACATGCCATCAAGCCCAGTTTCTATGGCCGTCTCACTGGTTGCCATGGTTGCTTCGTTTCTGCTTCTCCTCATTGACTCCAACATCGCTCTATACGTCAGCACGGCAATGATCGGCATCTTCTCTGGAGCCTTGACTTCTCTCTCCGTCACAATGACTGCAGAGCTTTTTGGGACAAAACACTTTGGAGTTAACCACAATATTGTTGTTGGAAGTATTCCAATTGGTTCTTTCGCTTTCGGTTTATTAGCCGCTAAAGGTTACCGCGACGGAGCAGCCATCTCCTTTGGTTCTGACGGCAAGTGTTATGGGATGTTATGCTTTCAAACCACTTTGATCTTCTGGGGAATGCTCTGTTCTATCGCCGCCATTCTTGCTACGGTTTTGTATGTGCGCAACCGCAAGTTCTACTCGAAGAAACCAGAAGAGACGCAACAAATTTTGAAAGAGGAAACACATTGTTCTCCATCGGTTAATTCACGCGACTTTGTCAAACAGTGGGATTTTTTGGTACCAAACTAATTTTGGTGATAGTTTGCGTTTTTGTTATAAACCGATGGTGAGAAAGTAAATATTTTGTATAGAAGAGACATGCAGTATAAAATAGATAGAGATGAAAAAAGGATGTAAAGACTGATTTTTGTATAAAGATCCTTTTTTAGTTCTTATAAGTTGGATGATAGCAAATTTAATTTGGTGCAAAAAAGGTTCAACATAAAATTATGCTTGTTGCTAGATTAGTGTAAGATCATTTATGAATGTTGAAGAATTTAAAACGACTGTGTTTGAATATAAGTGGGAAATATGACTTGACGAAATTTCGGGTGAGTCCAATTAATATATATGAACATAATATTCTGTTGGTAGTAGTAGTTGATGGTAATGTTGGTTTCGAACGTGGGTCCAAGAAATATTGATCATGCGGCTGTTATTTTAGTGATTTTAATTCTGATGTGAACAAGATTTAATTTATGGGGGACCCAAACACTAATCAATCAATTCTCACCGAAATCAAATTATTTGTATTACTCTATGAGGTCCATATTTTTTAATTCGTAAGTGATTATTAGACGTCGTCAGTTTAAACATTTTGTGAGAGAGAAACGACGTGAACGTATTCACCCACAAGGCGGCCACCTAAACCAATATATGGTCGAGATCACGACATGCATGATTTACGCAGAATTTAAGATTTGAGCTTCTTACCTATATAGTTTATATGCCATAAATAATTTTTTTCATTCATTGTAATTGAAGCGTGTGACACTTCTTATGGGTAAAATATTGAAATTTAATGTGTTATAGAATGCTTTAGCCTCGTGGCGTGTATATTAGCCTGGTGATTTATATACTATTCTTGTCGTCGTGTTATAACTCTAATACAAACTCGGCAATGTGTGAACTGTAGAAAGATGATGCTACATTATTTGTTGAGGTCACATATCGCTTACTAAAAAATATGCGATATCTGTGATTTGAATTGGCTTTAATATTTACATTACATATGAATACGAAGTTTTTCTATCGAATGTTAAAATCCTATTATTTAACTGTATGTAGTGGTCCATAGAAGCTAGATATATAAAAGAGTAAAATAATCCAGATTTTAAAGTTCGGATGTGAATAATTTTCAAAATATTTATCCAGGTGTAAATAACTTAGAAACGGAAATGAAAATACAGATTTTATGAGCCATCAACCCAAACACTAAGAAGATGCATAAGACATGGTATTAGGAGGCAAATGATTTGACAAATGCGTGGAATCTGATGTGACAAAGACTTGCCAAGGAAGATCTTATGCAGATATTTAAATATACATTGTGGAAAGATCAGAAAAGGATGAAGCTAATGAATTGATGGTATTAGCTTTGCCCAAAACCTATCATAGAATAATTTTTTTTCGAAGTTAAACCTTTAACATGTAAATTTGCTACGAATTTTTTTCCACTCTTATGAAAGTTTCGTGTATATGGTCTATAATATTTCGTCTCTTGGTGTTCGGGACCATCCATTAATATATAGATATATCATTTTTTTTTCTGAATAGAGTCAACTAGCTAGCGATACTGAATACTTTCGAACAGTGGTAGATCTCAAAAAAGTTTTTTACCAGAGTATAATACAATTAATTTTGAGTAATACTTGTATAAAAAATAATTTCTTTAATTATGCTTCTTTGTTTAGTATTGTTTAGAGTCAACTAGCGATACTGAATACTCTCGGTCTCGGAACCATTAAAACTACAAATTATTTGGCAAACAAATGTGTGAAGCAAAATCTTGCCTTTCTATATTTTCATAGGCATGTCACGAACGCTCTAAACAAGCTAACGAAGGCATTTTGTCTTCAGCTCAGAAAAGTTATACAAAACTATGCCCTAAAATAAAATAAAACTAATAGTTTAAGTCTGTAAAAAATATTAATTAATTTATGTAGTTCTAATGATATTTTTTTTTCTTACAGAATATTCTGTCTTTTCAATTTGCTGAGATATTAAACTAGACCAACGACGACTAAAAAAAAAAGAAAAATTCGATTAACAAAATGTCTAGTTGCAGTTTCTTCTGTTTTGACCATAGTCTAGTTATCTTTAATTAGATTTCAAGATAGAAATCTCCTGGTATTTTTTTTTTCCTTTTTCTATTTGATTTTCAGTTTCAAGAAAAACAAACGTACAAAATAAGAGAAACCAGCATGTACAAAAACCAACTCAGTCCAATACAAAAGGTCAAAACTCATTCCCCTATATATAATTAACTCACACATTTCAAATTTAGTAAAAACAATCAATCAAAATACTTTCACAATGTGTGCATCTAAAACTACAGCTCTTGGTCTCTTCGTTGCAACACTTATAGCGTCTTGCAACGCTGCCGCAAACGTCACAACAAAACCACTTTTCCCGGCGATTCTAATCTTCGGCGACTCAACCGCAGACACAGGCAACAACAACTACCATTTACAAGCCGTCTTCAAGGCTAAGCATCTCCCTTACGGCGTTGATCTCCCCGGCCATGAAGCTAACGGAAGGTTCTCTAATGGAAAGCTAATCTCTGATGTCCTCGCCTCCAAACTCAACATCAAAGAGTTTGTTCCTCCGTTTCTACAACCTAACATCTCCGACCAAGACATTGTCACCGGAGTCTGTTTTGCATCTGCCGGCGCAGGTTACGATGACCGGACCTCGCTCTCCAGCAAGGCCATCCCGGTCTCGAAACAACCAAGCATGTTTAAGGATTACATTGCTCGTCTCAAAAATATCGTAGGAGACAAGAAAGCAATGGAGATCATTAACAACGCTTTAGTGGTCATAAGCGCAGGGCCAAATGACTTCATCTTGAACTTTTACGATATCCCAACAAGGCGTCTTGAGTACCCTGATATCTATGGTTACCAAGATTTTGTCCTCAAAAGGGTTGACGGTTTTGTCCGGGTAATGTCTCAAATATCTTTGTTTTCTTGATTGATCTAGAGGTTAGTTTCTCATGTAGGTCTGAGACCAATGTATGTTGCTCTAGAGCTACTTTTCATATTTTTTATTATGTTGATTCTTTGGAATGTTGTCCTCTTGTGTGTACAGGAGCTTTATAGTTTAGGTTGCCGGAATATTGTGGTCGGAGGGTTGGCGCCGATGGGATGTTTACCGGTCCAAATGACCGCTAAAATGAGAAACGTTTTGAGATTTTGTGTGGAGCAAGAGAACAAAGACTCCGTCTTGTACAATCAGAAACTTATGAAGAAACTACCTGAGATCGAAGCCTCTCTACCAGGAAGCAAGTTTCTTTACGCCAACGTCTATGACCCTGTGATGGACATGATCCAAAACCCTAGTAAATATGGTATATATCATTTCTTCCTTGTCTTGCAAGTCATCAGAATCTCCTATTGACTCATGGTCGTTAAAATGAAAACAGGGTTCAAGGAGACGAAGAAAGGATGTTGCGGAACAGGGTACTTGGAAACGAGCTTCATGTGCAATGTCCTTTCAAAGACTTGTCCGAATCATGCGGATCACTTGTTTTGGGACTCGATTCATCCCTCGGAAGCTGCTTACAAACACCTTGGCAACTTCGTGGATGCTCAGATTCGTGGCTGGATTAAGGCTTAAGTCACTACAAGTTAAGAAATTAATCAATTTAAAATGCATATTGTCTTGGAAATGATGCAAGGCACAAATCTATGGCCCTATGGTGATATATGTAACCAATGGGTGCTTTATATTGGACTATGATTGGAATTTTTTTATATTTGATTGATACTATCTCATACAAGATAGCGTAGGCTACAAAGATTTTTAGTACTTAATCATGAAGTGAACTAGGTTGACTTTCTAAATCACCGGATTTTTGGATCGTATTGGTAGACTACTTGATCTTATAATAATTTTCTATCAAATAATTTGAGACTTTATATATGATCGTATTGGTTAGATTTTTTCCGACAACCCTAGCTATATGTTACCTTGTATATTGCCAATTTAACGGGAATTTGCTTAAGATGGCTCGATAACAACCTATCACTTCCAAAGAACATGTCTCTCACATCTATAATATGATGAAAACTAAAATATATAATAAACATGAACCATTCGATTTATTATTAATTGGTTTTGAATTAAAAATCCATAAAACTTTGACCGTACATATAGATTATAGTTTTTTTCTCTTTAAATATAAATGATACATTTACTGAATCGAAAACAGTGAATCCTAATTTCTAATCTAATTTTCTCCTCGTTGTAGTTAAAAGTAACTGGATCGACTGGTTGAACCACATATTGTATTTAAACAGATGAATATATATATATACATATATATATAGTGTATATATATATATATTTTTTTTTTGAGTTACCTGAAGCTTCTGGGCCAAAGTAGTAATTTTCTAAACCAGAAACAGATGAATATTTTAAAAGTAAAAAAGAAGAAAAACCTTTTTCCTTACGACTATAGTACTTTAAAAAAATGTACTCCAAGTCTACAACTAATCGTAAGAAAGAGTCAATAAATTCCAGAAAATTCATCTTTATATTGAATTTGACAACGACAACGTATTATCAAGATTTGCTGCACCGTCGAAGCAGTAGTCTCGAAAGGAAGAGTGTGACTGAGAGAAACATGACAAAGCAAAAGCTAACATGCAAGAAAGAACACGTCGTCATGTGCATGTAATCTAACCCCAACATTTACTCATTGCTTGCTTCCCTACCTATTAATTGATTGTCTTTTTGATATTTTATGATGCAACAAAACAAATCTGACGCATGAGTGACGTTAGATATGATGCCTTGGCAAATAGGTCTCTATCTCCAATTTTCAGGACAATGAAAAAAAAATCCTAATTAGGCAAGGCATATATCATGCATCGTACGATTCATTTGTGGTTCGTGTGTTTTTTTTTTTACTTTATTTATATACACAACATCAATGGGATACCCACATTTTGTTACAAATTATACGAAATCTTGGACTTAGGACTGGCTCTAATCTATTGATTTTTTATTCAACTTATTATTATTTTTTTTTGTAAATTGAAATAGCAAACATGAAACACAAGATAATTCACTCTTAAACGTAACTATGGCATTATTCTCCTAATTTTTTTACTCTTCGATGATTCTATTCATTTTCCCAATAGAATATTGTTTCATCTGTATTAGTCCTAGGCACTTTATCCGAACCCGACCCGATAAAAAGAAATCGAATCCGAACCGAAACCGATAAAATATCCGAACAATTTCTATATTTCTAAATTCGAAAAATTAAAACCGAACCAAACCAAACTAAAAATCCGAATTGATATTCAAAATATCCAAAAGATAATCATTTACCCAAAATACTAACTATATTTAGACTTAATAACCTAAAATTACAATTATAAATCGAATACATAAGTTATTTTTATTTTTAAAATGATGAAAAAATCTAAAATAATCTAAATATACTAAATGTTTTTAGTTTAATTTATTAAGTTTTATCAAATTTTATTTAAATTTAGTCAATTTTATTTAATTTTAATTAATTTTTATTTAGTTTTTATTATTTTTTGGATACCCGAATCTGATCGGAAATTACCGAATTTAAACCGAAATTTCAAAAACATCCAAACAAGTTAAATCTGAAAACCGAAAATCTGAAAACCGGAATTATCCTAACCGAACCTGATTGGATATCCAAACGTGGCTATTGTATCTTGTACAACTATTAATTAGGCCCAGCTTAGAAGGAGTGGCAACTCCTACTATCAGATGTTTCAATATGGAAACTAGTTTGTTGCAAGAGAGAAATCACGGCATGATCTTTTTGAGACTTAACACATAAAGATCATGCCAAATTCAAAAAAAAAAAAAAAAAAGAGAAACCATGGAATGATCTATCTATGTTTAAACTCGAAAGAGGTGAAATGCAGAAAATTTTAGATTTTCTCAGATTCAATGTGAATGAAACAATAATCATAAGATATTTTGTCGAAAATTGCATAAATATAGATGTGACTAATGCAGAGCTTGATGAACAGATACAGAAACAGAACCCAACTCTTCATCATCTTCTTCTGTCTTCCTCGTCATAATCCGTGGCTTCGCTTTCCACTCCTCCCAACCTCTTCTTACATTTTCCAGTTGCTCATCAATCAAACCATCGTTCCTCTCCAAATGCTCCAGCCACTCTTCCCATGGAGCTTTCTCTGCATCCAAGAATCTACTCACCTGTGGAACCATCACTCTTCTGTAAAACTCATCCACTTCTTTTTCCACTTCTTCTGATTCGCTCATTGCTTTAACCTCCGGCCTCTTGAATTTTCCAGGAGATTTAAGCACTTCGAAACTGTTTCCTCTCAAGATCAGTACTTCAGATGGAGCAAGAGGCAGAACGATTCTTGTGAACTTGTTCAGAGATAGTCTTATGATGTCTCTAGGAAGCAGCTCTCTCTTCACTGCCACGGCTGTTCCAATCATCTTCCGTATCTAACTTCCATTATATGTTTACGAAAACACTATTTTAGTTATCAATCCAAGTTCCTGCAAGAACATCGTTTTTATATCGATTATGTATATTAACCTGATGTAACATGAATGACTCGCCCCATATGGAGATTTCGACAAAGCAGAATCCTAGTGAAGTCTCCAGCTTTCCACAACGACAACGAAACACTTTTCTGAAATGAGCTGCGCTCAACTTATCTGTTTCGTCTGGCTCGTGTAGCCATTTTGCACGAATGTACGCCTGAGTATTATCAGACTCGGGAACTTCTTCATTAGATTCACCATCTGCTTCTTCTCCTTCAACTTCTTCTTCATTTCCTCTGCAGTTTTCCTCTGTATACTCTGATACTGAAGCTTCGAATTTTGGTTTCTTTGGAGGGCGTCCGTTTCTTTGGGTTAGTTTTTGTTTGGCTTTCTTCCTGTACTTTGACCTCTGTGTGTAGTTATGGAAAGGATAGTCACCCTACAAGAAAGACCAGTGCCAATGAAGCAAAAACCATAACAAGCTTTGCTTGAAACCTCTGAAACCAAAGAAATAATGCAAAGCTCACTCACCTCAAATTCCTTTAAAATTTCGTTGAAATCCGAAATGTGATCATCAATCTCATCTGAGGTAAAGCTATTCTTGACCCCAATAACACCAACAGGAAGGAGGTAAGAATACATACGCAGCGTACACTCCCTTCGAGGATCAAATCTCCTGTTAAGATGCAAATCTTTAAATTTTAAAACGACAAGCGTAAAAGAGAGCACCTAACATAAGTCAAGAGTGTCCAATCTATTTCAAAATATCTTTTCCAACTTTTCAAACATTAGGAATCATATTGCCCCAACTTCAGGAAATGATCAAAATCCTCACTCACCTTTGTGACGGTAAAACGCTGAAGACTCTGATATTCTCAGGAAGATGTTTGCTAATACACTTAGCAAGAACAGTGCCCTGAGGATCATCCTTCCACGCAGTATCAGGGATCTCCATTTTCAGCGATATTGTCGTTGCCAAAGAATGAACCTAGAACAAGTTTAAAACATCAAACAACAATCAAAGACACAAACAGTGAATATCTACATAAGAAGAAGATCACCATAAGTGGAAAAAAAGAAGAAGTTAAAAGCTTACTCCTTTATCGGTTCGGCTACTTCTAGCCCAACCAATCTTATGAAGATCACCAAAGTTACTATCTAGTATCCCACCAGCCTTGTATATAGCAACCTCCAATTCACCCTCAATTGCTACATTTTCAAAGATTCGTTAATTTAGCATAACACTCAACAGAAGAATATATTCTTACAGAGATTTCCAAGGTCCCTTAGAAGAATAAGGGTTTATGGTTTAGGATGAGATTCACTATCGAATGTAAAAACTTGCAACTTTGTATTGGAAAAATCAAAACTTTTTAAGATGGAGACAAAAGAGAGAACTAAAAAAACTTACTTTTCAGAGCAGGATCGTCTCTTTGAATTTGCAATCCTGAAATGAAGAACAAAATCACAATTTTGGAGTACAGAAGAATGGCTCTATTGAGAATCAAAGTTCAATAGGGAACTAAAAATCATACCTCTGTAATCGGTACCAACATACCCAATCCGAATGACGACCTTTTTCTTCCGATATGATTCCCATTTATCGGCGAGAAGTTGGCCGGAGTTATTTGAAGGAGACGGTGAGAGGGAAGTAGATTGCTGAAATGCGGCGGAGGAAGAGAATCGTACTAAAGCCGGTGTGACCCGAATGATTCGGGTTGGATACCAGAGGACCCGGGAAGGAATTGAAAAACGAAGGAACGAGACTGCCATATGACAAAAGTGGTCTGTTTCAACAATCGGAAAACAGATAGATAAAAAAGCAAAAAAAAAAGGCTGAAAGCTCCGGCGATTTCCTCTTTCAAGTGGGCGTTGTTTTTCGATAGAGTTAAACGACGCATAGTTTTTTAAATGAAGAGTGTAAACATCACGACATCACACCCTTGCACTTACTTTTCCTTGTTTCAAAACAAGAAGTTACTTGAATTGGTGGTAATCAAGATTACAGCCACCACAACAATTTGGTTATCTAAAACTTCTTCTCCGTTTTCTCTGCGGGTTTCCACTGTAAAATCTGATTCTGATGCTTTGATTGATTCTAATTTCTTTGGGATATATTTTTGTGGGGATTTTTTTTACTGTCCCTTGACCGCAATGTGTACTTATGGAAAAGTTTATGAAGCAAAAATAGTAGAGCATGTCCATTGAAGTTTTATAAGGGTTTGTTAAGGATTTCTAAACCAATATTTGGGTTTTAAATAAATCAAAAAAGGCCCATTTTCTATGGATTGGTCGGGATTCCTTAAAGATCCCTTAAAATTATTATAATATAAATTTAGAATTTAATTAAAGTTAAAAACCCTTTTTGGATTTGGTTTTCCAATTGTGAGCTCCTTTTAGGAGTCCTTAAATTTTTTTTTTTAATTTTTGTTTATGAATTACTTCTTTCTAACATAAATAATTTTATTAATAACTAAAATAAAATATTATATTTTATTAAATCAAAAGACAAATTTCATTACATAAAATAACAAACATATGAAATATAGATTTTGAAATCATAAAACGTTTAGTTATAACCGTAGAATTGCCAACTTTAGGCCAGATATGCTCAATTAAATCTTTTTGTAATTGGTCATGTGTTTCTCGGTCATGAAGTCGAGTTCTTCTGCCGATCAAATTTCCGATATTTGTGGCCCTTTCTGTAGAGTATGACGAATCTACATGTGAAGTTCTGCTTCCTTCTCCTTGTTCAAATTGTGAAACATCAGCCAGAGTGTATCCATTTCGTTCGTCTTCTACTATCATATTGTGTAGGATGATACATGATCTCATAATCCTTCCAATTTTTGCTTTATCCTAAATAAGAGCTGGGTTTTTGACAATTGCAAATCGAGCTTGCAAAACTCCAAACGCACGCTCAACATCTTTTCTGGCAGATTCTTGACATGTAGCAAATTTTGATGCTTTTGGATCTTGAGGGAGTAGAATAGATTTGACAAAAGTAGTCCATTTCGGATAAATGCCGTCTGTGAGATAGTACGCCAGATGATACTCGTGTCCGTTGACGAAGTAGTTAAATTTTGGAGCTCGTCCTTGCAAAATATCATCAAAGACAGGTGAACGATCTAGAACATTGATATCGTTTAATGTACTCGGAGGTCCAAAAAATGCATGCCATATCCAAAGATCCTGTGATGCGACATCTTCTAAGACAATTGTTGGTTTTCCTGAACCACGAGTATATTGTCCTTTCCAAGCAGTAGGACAATTCTTCCACTCCCAATGCATACAATCGATGCTTCCTATCATCCCGGGAAACCCGCGCGACTCGCCATTATCGAGTAGTCGTTGAAGATCGTCTGCTGTTGGTCTTCTTAAGTACTCATCTCCGAACAAATCTATTATTGCTGTTGTAAAATTTTCCAGGCATGAAATCGCAGTACTCGCACCAAGCCGGAGGTATTCATCAACCGCGTCAGCCGCACAACCATAAGCCATCATACGAATTGCAGCCGTACACTTTTGTAGTCCAGATAGACCAAACCTCCCGGCAGCATTTCTTCATTGCTGAAAGAAAGGAACTTCTGTGGAGAGGCGATCAACAAACTTGCAAACAAGCTCATTAATCCTGCTCCACCATTGTTTGAGAGGTTTCCACTCTCTCGGTTTCTCACCAAGCAGCTGGTGACTGTTGTTATAATACGTCTGTATTCTTTTCCAAAATGCTCCAGCCTTCTGCTCGTTTCCGACGACTGCATCTTTGCTTGTGTTGAGCCAAACACTGATCAGCACTAGGTCCTCCTTAGGACTCCACTTCCTCCTTTCTTTGAGGTCTTCAGTTGGTGGACCTGGATCATCAGAACACTGGCTACTAAACCGAGGTAGTTCTGATGATCCAAGCTCAATGGTATGTGGGTTTAGTTGACTAGTTAGGAGATTGACAAAGCTTGGCATGTTTGAAGGGTTTGGGTTTGTAGAATCCATAGAAAGAATTTTACAGTTAATGCGATTTAAAGGAGTAGGAAATAAAGAGTGTTTGAAGGGTTTCAGATAAGGAAAGAAGCTTTTTATGGTCGTTGAGTTTTGATAGAAGATGTGCGAAGGAAACAGATAGAGAAACAAGCAAGAGTTATGAGAAAGAAGAAAGAGTTATGAGAAAGAAGCAAAAGGTATGAGAAATAAGAAAGAGTTATGAGAAAAAAGCAAGAGTTAAGAGAAAGAAGAAAGAGTTATGAGAAAGAAGCAAGAATGAAGAGAAAAAGCAAGAGTTATGAGAGAAAGAAGCAAGAGTTAGGTTGAAGTTTTATTAAGAGTGTTTTGGATACTTTTATTATCGGTTTGTTAGGTTGAAGTCTTTTAATTTTGTTGTCTTTTAATATTGACAGCTTTTAATATTGAAGTCTTTTAAAATTTTGTCATCTCATCTTCAAGTCTTTTAAATCTTAAGTCTTTTATTTTAGTCATCACTGATAAACATTGATCGGTAGTTATTATTACCACAAACCTAAACACCTACCAAGCAAAGCATTGATAACCAAGATTGGACACCTAACCAAACACATCAACCACCATTTAATCAAGCATTTAACACAAATAACCATCAATCTAACTATAAAGCTAACTATACGGCCATCAACCTAACTATACAGCTAACAAGTTCTAAAAATGTACCTTGGTTCGGTGACACTGCATCGATGCTTGACAAGCTGGCTTCTCTCTTTGTTCCAACGGTTTACCTCACATAACACATCAAAGAAAAATTCATTAGAGAATACACACAAAGAAGAAAACATTAATGAAAGAAGAAGGATCAAAGAAACACACAAAACTTGCGATGTCATCCTAAACTCAAAGAACTTCGCAAAACCGATCATTCATCATTTCAAAAAAAAAAATTCATGCAATCTATAACAATTTCGACCATTCATTTCAAACTTTGAATTTTTAACAATCCATTTCAAACTTTGAAAGCCGATCATTCATCGATGAAATCATTCATCATTCATCATTTCAAAAAAAATTGATGAACTTCGCAAAACCGATTCAAGAAAAAAATTCATGCAATCTATAACAATTTCGACTTCAATCATGTCTAAACATCTAATACAGTAGATTGTTAGTCAAAACAGTCATCATAATATCGATTAAAACGAAAACGCCTAAATTTTTTTACAAACCCTAATCCCTAATTTCGAACGCCAAACACCAAAAATCTCACACAAATTCGAAAAATTAACACAACATACCTTACCGAGACTTCGAGATGATGAAAGCCTTCACCAAAAGCAACGAAATCGTCTTCGAACTCGCAGAAATTGATCGCCGGTGGAAGAAAAAATTTTGCTGATAAAAACAAGAACAAAACAAAATGGGAACTCTCGGGAAATTTTTCTCCACATGAGAGAGAATGTTAAAAAAATGGGCCAATCTTCACTTGCCACGTCGCATAAGGGGCGACCCTAAAAACACTTATACAAGGGGCGTCCCTCGTTTAAAGCCCAATTGTTTTTTATTTTTGGACCAAATTCTACCTATGGATTCGGGCCATGGACCTCCATTGGACATGCCCTTATGGACCGATCCATACAGAGTTTCATAAGCCACGTGTGATGATATTATTGGCTTGTAGAATAAGTAAATATGCAAAGCTCTCACAAAAAATTCTATTAAAATTTTGTTAAAATCCGAAATGTGAAAAATTAAAAGAATGAAATCAAGAACTGAGAAGTCTGTATATGTTTTTCAATTCTGAACAATTTGATTCTAATGAAAATGATGATATTTCGCAGTTGTTCTGGAACTAATCAGTGAATGAACAAGTGAGCCATTATTGCCAACAAAAGAGTAACTTAAACTAAAGTTATATGAAGAAGAGAGTTACTTTAGATCACCGATGGATTCTTCCAAGAGGGAGGCATCCTATTACCCTTTTTCTCAAAGAGTGTCTACCTGCTTCAATACCGGTTCTTACTCAAAGAAATGATACTTTTCTTTGGTCCACATCTGCTGGTTCATCGCTGAAGAAATTTTCTTCTAAGCTTACTTGGAAAGCTCTTCACCCGATGGCTTCGCTAGTGTCCTGGAAAAAATCTGTTTGGTTTCTTGGGCCATTCCCAAATTTTCCTTCATGGTTTGGGTTTCGATATGGGATAGACTTCCCACCAGAGATAGATTGCGATCTTGGGGTTCTCATCAAAGCTTTGCAGTACCGCCAATGAGACAAGGAGCCATCTTTTTTTCGATTGCGACTACTCTTCAGGAATATGGCATTTCTCATAAACAATGCTCGCTTGTCTCCCCCTCCCAACTTTGAAGATGTTTTAGTATGGGCTCACACTTCCTCTACGGACCGTACGATCTCTATTATCTGTAAACCAGTAAAAACATCTTGAGTAGAGTGTAACACATGGGGGTTAAGGGTTATCGTGCTTGTAGGCAGCGTGTTAGCTGGTAACAATTCTTGTAGGCGCCTTGAGGAAGATCCCACTTCACGGGTCTGCATGGTTCCAACTGCCATCAATCCTTTGCCTTTATCGGCAGGTACAGAAGTGGGCTGCATTGTTTCTCATTCCTGTCTTACTGGTTGTAACATTGGGTCTGGCACGGGGTTGTCATATAAACGGTCGATCAGATTTTCCCCTGGTATGTGTGTGGTTAAATAAACAGTTAGTGCATAACAAAACTTTATGAAGAACGGTTTAGCTTAGAAAAAATAAATAGTCAGTTTTACCTATGAGTGATATACATATGTCAATCTCCTCAGCTGAGACGAGTTCTTCCTCAGAGAAGTCATGTGTACATGATGAATTCGGGATTGAGGTAAAGACAAGCAGCCATCTACTTCATATGGAAACAAAGGAATGCCAGGCTTTGATGAGAACCTAACCTAAGTAAACCGGTGTTGACTAGGTCAAATATAGAGAATAGAGGTTTATATCCCCACCTCTTCACGTTTCTTAGTTGTAGATTTAGTAATTAGTTTTTTTATTTCTATTAGTATTTATAGGCATCGTAAAAGATGTAATCAAGGAAGAGAAAATTGAGAAAACTTGTTCAAAAGTCTTTGGGACCTACCACACCACCACGAACCGACCAGACCACAAATCCTTTCGCTCCACAACAACGTCCTGTGAAACTACAATTTCCACAGTTTAGCGGCGGAGATCCGACGGCTTGGATCAGCAAGGTGAAACAGTACTTTTCTTATCAGGATACGCCTCTTGAGCAGCGAGTGCAGTACGCGTCCTATCATCTTGAAGGTGAAGCCAATGAATGGTGGTAGGCCACATCGAAGGCTCTCGGAGAAGATCAGATCGAAGTGACATGGGCAGTGTTTGAAGAGGAGATGTGGGCTCGTTTCGGTCCAACAGAAGGTGATAATTTTGATGAGGCATTGTCAAAAATTCAACAGACGGGCACACTCCGTGAATACCAGCGAGAATTTGAACGCTTGCGAAACAAAGTAGAAGGCTGGACTCAGAGAGCTCTTGTGGGTACGTACCTAGGTGGTTTAAATCCCACCATCGCTGATCCCATACGAATGTTTAAACCAAAATCGCTGAAAGATGTGATCGGACTTGCAAGGATGCGTGACGAGCAGCTGCAAAAACAAAAGAAGGGTTCGAGTCTCTCCAGTTCACCACCACACAATTTCACACCAAGAACCACTCGGGAAATCTCAACCGTAGCTCCAAAGAAACTGAGCTGGGAAGAAATTAAAAAGAAGCGATAGTTTGGGATTGTGTTTCAGCTGCGACGAGCGTTACACGCCCAGTCATAAGTGCCGTCAATCCCAATTGCTGATAAAGGAAAGGAAAAACGAGACAGATGATGATGAAGCAGAGACACCCCAGATCTCGTTGTATGCTCTGACCGGTTGGAACGCACCAGAGACCTTGCGAATCTCTGCCATGGTGAATATACAAAACGTGATAGCTCTGGTGGATAGCGGATCAACACATAATTTCATCAGTGACAAAGCGGCCAGGAGACTCAATCTACAATTCACACGAACCACACCATTTGCTGTTCGAGTGTCCAATGGCTCTCCACTTCAATGTCACGGCCAATACAAAGATGTTCCATTCACGATGGGAGAGGTAAGAGCACCCTCAACAATTTATTATATAAAAGTTGAGTTGTGTCTCACAATCTTGACACATCAGCATCTATAATTTTGACACATCAGCCAAAAAAAAAATTCAAATTCTTATTTGATTGTCAAACTTCTACTCAGATTAATTTTTAATTCTTGAAGTTGGATTTATTTATTATGTGTTTCACATATCTTTTGGTAAAAGCAAAAAAAAAAAAAAAAAACATGTCCACAACTCAAAACAGGCAAAAACTTTATATCTGTCAAAATGAATATGAAATTCGCTTTGAATTATCCTCCACTATGTTCGGTACGTACGTAAATTAATTTTTACTTTCTCTTCTGGTTCATTCTCTATCATAATTATATTAATTTGTTAGTTCTAACTCAGTTATTTAGACAATTCTTTTATATGAAGCATCACTTGTTAGAGGTTTGAGAGTTATGAGGAGGAAGCATAGAGTTTTAGGAAAGCAAGAGCTGAGAATGAGAAGAGAGTTAGGGATCAGTTTAGAAAGAACATTTGGAGTTTTGAGAGTGAGGGAAATGGAGAAAATGAGGAGATGAGAGAGAAAGACAATCAGCAAAAGAAAGCGACAAACGAATTGCAAATGAATGTTTTTTTGAAATAATTTGTAAATAAAAATTGCTAAATTGAAACTAGAATTGGTGAAGGATATGGGAGAATTAGAGAGTTGTAAGTCTGAGAAGAAATGCACAGAGAAAGCTCAAGAAAGAATCACAAAAAAGGAAAATGGAAGAGTTAAAAATGGTCGAATTGTTGAAGAAACTAAGAACATACTAGATGTGTTGAACGAAAGGACCATGGAGTCTACTAATGGAGTGCACGGTAAAAAAAAACAAAATAGTTAATACATTAACTTATAAAATATTAATTGAAAAAAAACCCGTGTATATACACGGGTATTCATCTAGTAAGATGTAATAAGGGGCTCTAATTCTATATTTTAATGGTTTTAATTATTTTGTTGGTTTTAGAACCTTAATTACATCTTTACCAAATTTAAACCTCCAATGGTAGTATGTAATAAAGGGTTCTAAAAAAAATGTGTTTTTTTTTTTAATTATAATTGTTAAAATAGAATTATTGATGAATACAAACAATTTTATTAATTTCAAATTTAAACAAACATTACATAAAACCAACTTAAATAGAAATATGCAAATATAAAACACCGTAAAAAATTAGATGTTGATTAACCAAACTTATTCCATATATGTTCAAGTAAATCTTCTTGTAATCGATCATGGGTATTTTGAGAATGAACTGAATTACGGATGGCCATAATATTGGTGAGATTTGAAGGTATATTGGTAGAATACGTCATATCCACATGTGAAGTTCTGTTCGTCTTCACCAAACCGGAGGTATTCATCGACCGCATCAGCCGCACAACCATATGCCATCATACGAATGGCTGCTGTTGATTTTTGTAGTGCAGAGAGACCGGATCTTCCGGTTGCATCTCTTCTTTGTTGAAAGAATGGAACATGAGTAGAAAAGCCATCAACAATACGCATGAAAAGAGGTTTGGTCATTCTGAAACGACGGCGGAACATATAGGGTGGATATGTTGAATCTTCCATGAAATAGTCGTTCCATAAACGGATATGACCTTGTTCCCGATCTCTCTCAATATAAGCTCTTTTTTTTGTAGCTCTTTGACGATTGTTAGCATTGATTGTGAAACTAGTTAAACCACCACACATAACTCTACTATCATTCAACACAACATGACATAAAGTTTGTTCTTCTTTGCATTGATCACTCTCTAATGCAAACCTAACAAAAACAGACCATTGATTTCTTGTCTAATCATCAGTCACAAACCATCGAACATCATCCATCACAAACAACAAAAGCCACCTAAATCAATCTATGCTTAATTCTCATTAACTCAAGCGGCAAGTTTTGTGGAGAAATTCTGAACTTTGCCTCACCAAAAAATTTACCAGACACACACACAATTTACACTAAATCAATCAAACACATGCCTAATTCTTTACCAACAAAGCCAATGAATCAAAGAAATAGTTTTACCTCTTTAATAATCCAATGAATGAAAGCCCTGAATCAAGTCACTAAACTGTTCACGTTTATAAGTTTCCGATTAGAAGAATCCACCGTTGTCGTCGTTGTCGGACCGTCGGAACGCCGGAAAAGAAGGGAGCTTCGGTCGCCGTTGTCGATCGCCGGAGGAAGGTTCTGCAAATTGTCGATATCATCGAAGAAAGGAGATAGAATTTTTCTCTCTTTAAACATTTGAAGACTCTCTCTTAAGCAGAGTCTTTGATTAAAAAAAATATATATATATATATATATATAAATAAGCAACCAATCATATGGCGCCACGACTGAGGCTCAATCCAGTTTCCTAAAACTCTAAAATTAGGAACGGCTCAGCCTTTATTATCCTTTTAATCATTTTTTTTAAATCCTAAAAATAATTACATCCTCCCCTCATCCCACCGTTGAGAGTGCTCTAACAATTTCAGTGACGCTGAAAGCACTACCATTAGTGGGCCTTGACCTAGTCTTGGGAATTCAATGGTTACAAAATTTAGGCCCAACAGTTTGTGACTGGAAAAACCAAACCATGGAGTTCGAGTGGGAAGGAAAACGTTGCACTCTGCAAGGAATAAGCAACATTTCACTTCAATCAGCAGATGCAAGTGAGATCGCTAAAGCTGGTAGGTCCCAAAGACTTTTGAACAAGTTTTCTCAATTTTCTCTTCCTTGATTACATGTTTTACGATGCCTATAAATACTAATAGAAATAAAAAAAACTAACTACTAAATCTACAACTAAGGAACGTGAAGAGGTGGGGATATAAACCTCTATTCTCTATATTTGACCTAGTCAACACCGGTTTACTTAGGTTACGTTCTCATCAGGCTTCACCATAATGAATCCCGCCCTTACACTTCCCTTCTTCACGACATTGATCATATCATTAGAGCCAACCTGGCCGGTTTGGATCGAGACGCAGCTGCTTCTCCTCACTCAGATCACGAGAGTGACACTTATCTCTCTACTTGGTTTTGGATAACGCAACGTTCACAAATCTCTCCACAAATGCTTCTAGGGAGTAATTCTACTTCTGCAATTTCTCTCCAAACTGCTTAACCCGTGTATTTTATATTTACTAACTAGTATTATCTATCATAAGTATGTATTAGGAGTAGCGGAAAAAGCACTGTATGGCACGTGTGCTTTGTATCAACATTATCAGATATATAAATTAACCTTTTAGCAAAAAAAAAAGTTATATGAAGAAAGAGTTCTTTTATCAAACTACAACAGCTAAAGCTTTATTCCAGTCAAAATTCACAGCAGTCAAAACATGATCACACGACTCAACTTTACCCCAAATCTCTCCTCTTTGATGTCTTTCCAATGAAATCTCCACACAGAAAATTTCTATTGGTTTATTCCTGAACACTTTAGAAAAAAACAAAATCAGTTTCCCACCGTAACTCACAGTACTTGACAATCTTATCCTCTTAGAAAACAACTCTTTCAAACCTTTCACCACTCTCCAACACCTTTGCTTTGGATCATACGCTCTTATCTCGTTCTCGTGCTGATAGTGGTAGTACAATACGTCATCAACTACACACGCATACATCCACTGTTTAGAATTCAACATCTCGTCCGTTTCCCATTTACTTTCCTTTGGGTCGTAAACAAAGCTCTTATAATAATCCCTCATGTAAATCTTTTCAGCCATCACCACACAACCAAGCCACTTGTAGCCTAGGCCAAAGTCTATCTTTATAATCTCATGCTCCCACATTTGTGTTGCTGTATTGAACACCACCATCACCTTCTTCCATCTATCATTATCGCGATATCCAATTACGTAGATTCTCTCATCGATGATGTTAGCGAATGAACAAGACATGGGCACAGGCATACTGGGGAGGGTTTGCACCGTGTGAGATCTGCAGTCAATGCTTAAAGCCATATTCTTCTGGTCCCCACCAAACATATATATCCTTGGACCCACCGCGACAAAGCTTCCACGGTAAGGCATAGCGGGAAGCGAAGGGATAAGGACGAAGTGGCGATTGCCGTTGGCTCTCCTGCGGAGAATATTCAAACGAAAATCCTTGGTTTCTCGGTTAAAGAGGAGAGCATAGAGACAGTGTTCGGTGCAGCCCAGCAACGATCGTCTCGCGTATAGTTCACGGGACGTAACGAGTGATCGAAAGTGCTTTGAAACGAGAGAGTGTTGGATAGTCGCATCTCGGTAGACGTGCTAAGATGTCAATGATGACGTCTTCGGGAAGTAACGTAATCAGAGACGACGATGGCGTCTTCTTCTTTGCACTAATTTTGGATGACATCTCCACCAGATGATCAACAATCACCCGACCTCAGAAAGAAAAAGCACAAAACCCTAATTACCTTTGCTTCTAGGTTAGATTCTAAACTCACAATAACAAATGGAAAAAAGATTAATACAGTATATATAACTAAATAAAACGGTAGATCTTCAGGCTCGGCTCAGTTATTTGGTCGGTCGAAAAGACCGTGCCAATACGCACGTACAAGGTTTTTTGGTGCAATTAATCTTCCTAATTTTTTTTTAAATGGGAGTAAATCATTTAACCAAATAAAAACAACAATGGTTTTCAAACCAACTAGATACGAATGTTGCATGAGAGAAGCCATGGCATGATCTTTCTGTATTTTTGAACAAGGAGGATCGATCTCGCTATGTTTTTGGAATAGTTTGTCATAGACTATCTTTTTTTTCTTAAGTCTCGATGAACCATGAATGTTGCATGAGAGAAACCATGGCATAATATGTATACTGTAAACAATTCTTTCACTCTGAGTTTGAGAGAGAACCTGTTAAAGAAAAGAGCTATTCATGATCCTGCTTCGAGTAAATGATAATCAAACACTTTGATCCAAAAACACTAAATGATTGGTATATATGTCTCCTCTAACACTCAAAACACTCAAGATCCAATTTTAAAGATCAATAAAACTAAGTTTGGTGTTTTTTCTTTACAGAATCATTTTGGAAATTTTATCATCGCTCTACCAAAATCCCAACAAGCGAATGAATCACAACAGATCCAGAAAAAAAAGTTGCTCTTTTTGATCTTCGTGAATGTTGCGAATTGCAGCAGATATTTTCTTGCAGTCAAACTCCATAGTCTTCATCCAATTTTCAAAATCTCTATTTCCTGTCACAAAAACAGAGATCCACCATGAACGAACGAACATACAAGACAACCTTAAAGAAGACGAAACAAGATTTTGTTTTTTTTTTTGTCTAAAATTTGAAAAGATGAGAAACGACTTTTTTTGGAAGAGTTAAACGACGCGAAGTTTTTTCATAAATAGTGTAAACATCACGACATCACACACTTGCACTTACGTTTTCTTGTTTCAAAACAAGAAGTTACTTGAACTGGTTATCAAGAAATTGGTTATCTTCAACTTCTTCTTTGTTTACTCTGCGGTTTTCCACTGTAAACTCTGATTCTGATGCTTTGATTGATTCTAATTTCTTTGGGATATTTTTTGTGGGGATTTTATTTACTGTAACTTGACCACAAGGTGTACTTATGGAAAGGCTTATGAAGCAAAAACCGTAACAAGCTTTGCTTGAAGTCTATGAAACTAAAATGTTAAAAGATGTGAAGCTCTCACCTAAAATTCGTTAAAATCCTAAATGTGAAAAATGAAAAGAAAGAAATCAAGAACCCAGAAGTCTATATATGTTTTTCAATTCTGATCAATTTGTTTCTAATGAAAATGATGATATTTCGCAGTTGGTGTGGAACTAATCCGTCATTGAAAAAGTGAGCCAGTATTGCCAACAAGAGAGTAACTTAAACTACAAGTTTGAGAGATGTGGTCAATTAGGCCATAAGGAATCTAGATGCCTCTTACTCGCAACCAATAAAATAGCACAAGGATCTCCCTCAGTCACTAATATTGCTGATTCTACTACAGCCACAGTTACTTCAGTCGCATCATTTGGTGAGGCAGAGCCATCAACGCCAACTCAGATCAAAACTGATACTACTGCCTTCGTAAACGCCATCACTACTACACCAACAATAGCCACGAAAATGGCTACCCCAATTGAGAACGTTTCAAACACTAATGTGTCGAGACGCACTTCTCCCATCACCGTGGAAAATTCTTCATTTGGTACTCCTCCTAATTTGGTAATGATCTCAACTCCTCCTCAAGCAGATTCATTGGCTAATGAAGATGTGCAAGGAAATGTTTTTGGAAGCAATCACTTTGCTCTAGAATCGGGAGTTTATACCGGTTTTGAGATGGGTGATTCATCTCTTAAGACCAGAGGAGGAAGGAAAATAAAGCCTTAAAAAAAAATCCAAGAGATGCAATGGACCATGGTAAATGGACGAGGTAAAAGAGGCTGTGGTTCAAAGTGTTGTCGTAACTGGTTTGTAGAACCTCAAGTTATCAAGATAAGGGTTGTGGTTCTTGGCAACAACAATGATGAAGTCAGTACATGAAGTGTCACAGTTTCTGAGATATAATAGAAGAGACAGAGCTGTCCAAGGGCTATACGTACTACGACAGAGTGAAGCAAAACCAGTACATGAAGCAAAGGATGATCTGTATGTTTATTTATGAGGATATTTAGTACGTGTGTGTAAAAGGTCATACTACGGTTGTTCAAACCAGAGTTAATATAGAAGCTGAGTGAAGATCAAGCCCTGGTTTGCAGGACATAAGGAGTTGCTTCAGAGAGCAACATATATGCATTCATATCAAATGAGAAGGTCTGTGTTCAAAAGCAGCAGGAAGCACATTTGAAGACTACCTAGAGTGGAACAAGAAGCAAATGTGCAACGCAGCAGAGACGTAGAACCATCTGTGTCGGAGAGTCTGCACTCTGCAGTGGTGGAATAGGAAGCGTGGATGCCTAAAGCTAAAACGATAGCTGACGTGTCAAGTGTTGACGTGGTAAGAGGAGAAAGACTCACACAAAAGTCAAGGTTTGACTAGGGTTTTGGATGAGCTCAAAGAGGGTGCAATCTAAAGAAAAATACACATCTTGAGTTCTATTACGAGAGGCACACGTTGTGTGTGTGGTGTTGTCCCACCAGAAGAAATTGTAAGATCTAAGGGTGGTTTGTGTTTTAGAGCTATACCTATTGAAAAACAGAATAGGTGGTAGTGGCTATAGAGATTGTAAATCTAGAAAAGATTGGTGTGGGTGTCATATAGCAATTGTAGGTTGCGACTTTTTCTAGTGAATCGATTCCAGACAAGGTCCCGGGATGTAGGTTCAAACTGAACCTCGTTAACAAATGTCTATGTCTCTTTACTTTATGCTTTTCACTTCTATTATGCCGTTGCATCTCTAAAGTATATAGTTTTAGCACAAATCTGGGTATCCCTGTTTTTAAAATAAATAGTGTAAACATCACGACATCACACACTTGCACTTACGTTTCCTTGTTTCAAAACAAGAAGTTATTTGAATTGGTAAAGAATATGACAGCCACCACAAAAATTTGGTTATCTTCAACTTCTTCTTCGTTTTCTCTGCGGTTTTCCACTGTAAAATCTGATTCTGATGCTTTGATTGATTCTAATTTGTTTGGGATATTTTTTTGAGGGGATTTTTTTACTGTACCTTGACCGCAATGTGTACTTATGGAAGGCTTATGAAGCAAAAATCGTAGCAAGCTTTGCTTGAAGTCTATGAAACTAAAAATACAGTAAAACCTCTACAAATAAATAATGTTGGGATCATGATATTTTATTAATTTATCGTGATATTAATTTATCTATAAAGAAAATTTGCTTTACTTATATAATTTTTTAAAAATCATTTGGAATAATGTTATATTTTAAAATTTTAACGAATCTCATAATATAAATTATGATAAAAAGTCATAACTATCACAATAAAATAGTTTTCACCATATTAGATTGTCTATATAAAAATATACATATTCATAAGTTTAAAAGTTATAAAAAAAAACTATGACTACTATCAGTATTATTGATGATAAAATTAAAGATAACACTGCAATACATTTAAAAATATTTACATATAAAAAAATAAATTATCACATCAAAATATATCATAAATTTTGAATGTATATAGTAAAACAGCAATAAGAACTACTGATATAATAATTAGAGAGATGCGAACCAATGAGATTTCAACTTTAACTAAAAACAAACACATTAGTCATATTTTAGAATATTAAATTTACATATATTTGCATAAATTTATATAATTATTAATTTATTTTTTTGTTGGGATCATGTATTTACATAAGGGTTTCAAAAAAAATTATTATCTTATTATCTTATCGAATTTGATGGATAAATTTATTAATTTATAGTGATTATTAATTTATCGAGTATTAATTTATAGAGGTTCTAAATGCAAAGCTCTCACTAAAAATTCTATTTAAGTTTCGTTGAAATCCGAAATGTGAAGAATGAAAAGAATGAAATCAAAAACCGAGAAGTCTATATATGTTTTTCAATTCTGATCAATTTGTTTCTAATGAAAATGATGATATTTCGTAGTTGGTGTGGAACTAATCAGTTAATGAACAAGTGAACCATTATTGCCAAAAGAGTAACTTAAACTACAAGTTATACGAAGAAAGAGTTCTTTTATCAAACTACAACAGCTAAAGCTTTATTATTCCAGTACAAAGTCACACCAGTCAAAACATGAGCACACCACTCAACTTTACCCCAAATCTCTCCTCGGTGTGTTTCCACAGAAATCTCCGCACAACAAATCTTCAAAGAGAATCTTTTAGGAAGAAACAAAACCAGTTTCTTACCATAACTCACAGTCATTGAAACAATTGTCCTGTCAAGAAACAAATCTTCCAAACCTTTCACCACACTCCAACACTTTTGCTTTGGATTATACGCTTTTATCTTGTTCTCGTCCGTATCGTGGTAGTACAATACGTCATCAACAACACACGCATTCACCTAAGCCTTAGAATTCAGCATATGGTCCATTTCTCATTTACTCTTCTTTGGGACGTAAATAAAGCTGTGCTTATCATCCCTCATGTACAGCTTATCAGCCATCACCACACAACCATACGACCACTTCCACATGGAGCGTAGCTCAGTGTCTATCTTTACAATCTCATGCTCCCACATTTGTGTTTCTGTATTGAACACCAACATCACCTTCTTCGATTCATAATCTCCAATTACGTAGATTCTCCCTTCAATGATGCCAGCGATTGTATTAGACATGGGCACAGGCATGCTTGGGAGGGTTTGCACCGTGTGAGATCTGCAGTCGATGCTTAACGTAATATCCTTCGGGTTCCCACCAAACATGTATATCCTCGGACCCACTGCGAAAAAGCTTCTACAATAATGCATAGCGGGAAGCGAAGAGAGAAGGAGCAATTGGCGATTGCGGTTGCGGTTGCCTATCTGGCGGAGAATATACAAACGTTCATGGCGTGTTTCTGTGTCATAGAGGACAACATATAGACAGTTTTCGGTGCAACCCAACAAGGATCTTCTCGCGTATATCTCAGAGGACTCAACGATTGATCGGAAGTGCTTAGAAACGAGGGAGAGTGTTGGATAATCGCATCTCTGTACACGTGCTAAGATGTCAATAATGACGTCTTCGGGAAGTAACGTAATCAGGGACGACGATGGCGTCTTCATTGCACTCACTTTGGATGACATCTCCACCAGATGATCAACAATTACCCGATCTCAGAGAGAAGAAGCACAAAACCCTAATTACCTTTGCTTCTAGGTCAGATTCTAAATCCACAATAACAAATGGAAAAAAGGTTGATATATAACTAAATAAATAAAATGGTAGATCTTTAGGCTCGGCCCAGTTATTTGGTTGGCCCAAATAACCGTGACAATAATACTCACAAGTTTTTATTTTTTGGTGCAATTAATCTTCCTATTTTTTTAAGAAAATGGGAGTAAATCATTTATCCAGAAAAATAAAAGAGTATTATGAGTAGATACCAAATAATATTATGGAAATTAACTCTTCAGATCCAGCATTATTCAAATGCATCTGTTCATTGACAATTTCCCATTAAACCCCTATTGCTATTATCCTTTCATCTATCTTCTCTCTCATTGAGTGGAGCCAAAAATAAGGAAAATGTGTTAGTAAATAGTTTTATCTCTCTTATATGCAACTGTTTGTGGTTTTCAAAACAAATAAGATAAAAAAAAATGACAGATTAGAGAGAAAGAAAATATTTCTTCGTTGAGTGAAACTTTTTCTTAGGATAAATCGCCTCAAACCAATTTTATATTGTTAACTTGGTTACTGACTCTTTTGTATCTTTCCGTCTAGCAATCAATGAAGAAGAATAAATATACGCTGTTAACATCATTATCATAATGTTTTTTGGTTTATGACTACTTTCCAGTTTAATTTATTACATTTATCATTGTTTTACAACATAATTGTTATCTCTTAGAATGTAAACGATAGGCTTATGTGGTTGGGTCTATTCCTTAGGGTTTCCCTTTGGAAGATTAAGTTTTGTTTTTAGGATATTCACCAAGGGATTAGTAGCATTTTTTACTCTTTAGCTAAATCAAGACATATAATATGTATGTTATCAAGTAAAGTTTATGTCGCGAATATAGTTAATGATTTTTAAATTAGTTAACAAAAATTAGAGTTTTATTGTTAACGATGCAAAGTAAAGTTTTATTTGTTCATCTTTTCACACCTTCTGATAACTATGTTGACATAAACGAGTTATCCACCATTTTTAAAGTTAGGGTTTACGTTGAAGTAATTGATTAGTGATATGGGGATAGAGTTAGGGTTTATGATGATGTTAGGGTTCAACAATCATACATTAGGTTTTCGATTTCAGTGGTAATGATTTTAAGGTTTATTGTTTAGGGTTTATTATTTAGGGTTTAGGGTTTACTGTTTAGGTTTACTTTTTATATGTATAGCTTTTACAGTAATCTATTATTTTACTCTGATGGATAACTTTGTTAACGATGTACTTGCTAACGACCCCTTGTTTTAAGTTCAGGTTTACCGTCAAAGAGTAAGGTTAATTGTTTGGGGATATGTTTTATACTGATTATGTTAGGGTTCACCATTCATAGGTTAGGGTTTAGATTTTTGTAGTAATGGTTTAGTGTTTACGGATTAGGTATAAATGTTAACGATAAGTTTACGTGGTTTGGTTTATTCTTTAGGGTTTCCCTTTGGAAGATTAGATTTTGTTTTTAGGCATATTCACTGATGGATTATTAACATTTTGTACTTTTTAGCTAAATCAAGACATATGATATGTATGTTATCGAGTAAAAGTTTATGTCGCGAATATAGTTAACGATTTCAGATTAGTTAACGAAAATTAGAGATTTATTATTAATAATGCAAGGTAAAGTTTTATTTGTTCATCTTTTAACATCTTCTGATAACTATGTTAACATAAACGAGTTATCCACCATTTTTTAAGTTAGAGTTTACCGTTGAAGTAATTGGTTAGTGGTATGAGGATAGGGTTATGGTTTATGATGATGTTAGGGTTCAGCAATCATACATTAGGTTTTAGATTTCAATGGTAATGGTTTTAAGGTTAATTTTTAGGGTTTTCTTTTAGGGTTTAGGGTTTACTGTTTAGGTTTACTTTTTATATGTATATCTTTTACGGTAATCTATTATTTTACTCTTATGGATAACTTCGTTAACGATGTACTTGTTAACAAACCTTGTTTTAAGTTCAGGTTTACCGTCAAAGAGTAATGATAATTGTTTGGGGATATGATTTATACTGATTATGTTAGGGTTCACCATTCATAGATTAGGGTTTACATTTTTGTGGTAATGGTTTAGTGTTTAGGGATTAGGTATAAATGTTAACCATATATTGTTAATGATATATTACAAGTAACCACCTGTCATTGTTAATGATAGATTACAACTTTCTGATATGTTTTTAGTGTTAATGTTTATTTTTTAGATAAATTCGTCAATGATAACTTAGTTAACCGTTTCAAGAAATGTACACACCCTTACCAATGTTCTTCTTTGTTTTGCACCGCACATTAATCTGGTTTATCAAATCTTTTTGCACAAGGCTATTTGACCCTCACTGACGAGCATTAAATACTGCTGTCGGCTTATTCTTTTGCTTGCAGGGACAAGTTGTAATGAGATCAAAGGAGAATAGGGGTAATACAGGAAATAATTGCTGATGTGGCAAATAAAACTTAATTTTTAACTTTCTTTTAGTATATAGTATATTAACTGGTCAACTTTTGGTATGAACCAAAATGACCCAAAACAAAATCAACAATGGGTTCAAACCAAACTAATTTGTTAGATACGAATGTTGCATGAGAGAAACCATGGCATCATCTTTCTGTATTTTTGAACAATGATGATCTTGCTGTGTTTTTAAACAAGGAGGATCTTTCTGCGTTTAATCTCATTCTCAACTTAAGTCTCGAGTCTCTAAGTATTTGGACTAGTTTGTTGATAGACTTTCGTTTTTTCCCTAAGTCTCGATGAACCATGAAGGTTGCATGAGAGAACCATATAAAAATTTAATATGCATACATACACTAGGAAACTCGATAAAAACTGTTATATATGCATGGCAACTAGTGTAATTACAAAATGTTCAAAAGAAATTAAAAAAACTAGTATAATTACAAGACTTCGGATCCAATTAATAACAACCACCAACATAAAAACTTTTTAAAGAAAAAGAAGAAAAAAGAAAAACTCTCTTGTAAAACTTATTTTGGATAGAAAACATATACAAATAAAAGAAGAATTCAACTGCCATTCAACTGCAATTTGGCTGATTTTTTTGGAATAGTCCAAAAAATAAGTGTATGAGTCCTTAGGGTAAAACCTGAATACTTTTCTTCAGCACAGAAATTCGAAGTGTTCTTCTTTTATCTATGTGATTTCAAAACTAAGCCATCGTATTTCTAGAACCATCAAGAGTAGTTAAACGAGTTTGAAATTTAGAACACCTCCAACCCCGAATTCATGATGAGGTTTTTAAGATTATTTTATTAATTTTTTTTTATAACTAAATTGTGAAGAACCTTATGTTTTTTTCTGCCTCCAACCCTGAATCCTATCATAGGGTTCTTAGAAATAAATTTATTTTTATTTTTTCATGTGAAGAAACACATGCTTTTTTGAAGAACAAGTTATACTGTCAAAGCATTGAATTTTTAATGGCAAGTGTTACAGCAAGTTTCAATCCAACTTCATTGTTTGATAACATTAGTCATACAAAATGGTTTCTTGCACCAAAATGGTTAAAACAGGTTGCATATGAAGCTGAATCATTTCTCTGATGCTCTGCCTCAGACCTTCACTCCTATCCGTTGAGCAACCTGCAGAACAAAACAAAATGAAACTCTTACGTGATGCTCTACTGCTTCAAGCATTTTGGCCAAATACTGCTTCCAGTCCTTTTCCATATGCCTTGCGACCAAAAAATTTAACAATACACACTTCTAGCAGAAAACATCTCGTCTCTTGACGCTTCTGATTTATGGAATTATGATTTCCTGAATTATAGAATTCTAACTCTGCTTCAAACTTCATGTTATGCACATCCAAACAAAATGCTAACTTCTTACATGTAAACTCGATGAGATTTAGCTCCTTTGATTACCCCAACAAGCTTTTCATCAACGGATTTCAAGTGATGTCGCTCTCCCACATTTTTTCCAGGAATCAACTCATCCTTAGCTTCAGAAGACGGAACACAGTCGTCACCACTCACCAGCAACATTCTTCTCCTTCACACTTAAAAACCGATACATGCTTGAGCATTGTACCATGCATCTGAGTATCACTTATCTGTGACACATAATCAAGTGATAATATGTACCTGTTTAAAATCAACAAGTCTCTGAAGGGCGACAATGCAATATATATACCAGCAAAGAGCAATCTGCACTGTCATCCTTGAGGTAAATTGCTGAAATATGTTTTATAATGTCAACAATAGAAGCTGGAGGTTGGCAGATCCATGAAAAATATCCTTCATCATAAGACTAATCACCTGCCTATATAAGCTTCTGGAAGACATGTAATTTCGCAAGAAGAAGTCAATAAACAAGCGCACAGACTTTCTGTACGTCTCTCTATTCTTTTCAGCCATCATAATGTCCAAACCCTTTCCGGTGAAAGCAGAATGGAAAATTTCAATGGAATCTGAGGCTGAGGAAAAGCAAAGGACGGACGGATGAGATCCTACTAAATGATAGGCTTTAAAATTTGTTTACGTTAAGCCTGGTATTTGGTTCAAAAGTAAAAAGATTGGAGATATGTCATATGTGCATGATCAGCAATAGTTTTTTGAATTTACTCTTACGTAAAAGCTTGAGCATCTTAGTTTTTAGACTTTTTTTGTATTAACTCTATTAGTTTCTCTGAAAAACCTATAATATTTATTGATACATAATTAAGACGTACCCATGGACATCTACAATTCAAATAGATTTCCGTATTAGTGCATCACTAATGCATATTCAACACTATTATAATTCATATTCGCAAACCAAACCTGTCAATAAAGAACTGAAAAAGCTATAACTAAGAAGGTTCGTATTGAGGTTCATATCACTTCAATCTGAAATTGAGTTCTTACATCTTTAAAAGGAAGACAAAGAGATGTATACTTCAATTCTTATTAAGCATCGAATTTTTTTAACATTCGCTAGTGTATCTACCGTTGTCTTCTCTTTACTAACTTATAATTCATACCAAAAAAAATATTGATCAAACTTTTAGCAACAATATATAAAGGTAAAAGTTAGTATTCTGAGAAAAAGTTCCGAAGATTCGGGAACAAATATTTTAATGTATCAGATGGTAGATACAAATATAAGTAGAATGACTTATCAATCCCCAAAAGAAGGATATCTATCATCGCATTTCACATTTCACATTTCACATTTCAATTATATTCCATTTCGCCACTGAACACGTTTTATATGTTTGTTTATAATAGTATTTATTTAGTGTTTGGCTCATTTACGTTGCCTTTTACTTTGATATATTATTTTAGTTAAAGGAAAGTAAGTTGTTTTGTTTTGAAACATTGGTAGATTCCTCCACTACTCGAGAACCTTTTGGAAAGATAGTGAAGGTCTGCCTGCTTAAATTATCTCTATGAATAAGGATGAAAATATAGTAATGTGGTATTGGTTCACCAAAAAGAGCATACTTTCTATGAATAAGGATGAAAATATTATATAGGTATAATGTAGTGCTCATACTTTGTTCTTAGAGTTCTTGGGAAATCATTCACTCATTTCAGAGTTAGGTCATAGGTGTGTATAACTTAGAAATAATTTATGATTAGTGGCTCTATTGAGAGAAGTACGTTTTAGCGCAGACAAAACATTGAAAAAATTTGCTTTGTTAAAATGAAGAATTACTTGGGAATGAGTAAGCTCAAAGCCATCACAAGAAGAGAGCGAAGAGCGACCGGTTCAAAGCGATGAGGGAATTAGAGATGGTAGACGGAGCGATGGAGACGCGATCTCTGGACGGAGGCTTAAGCGTCGGCCGCCAGGATTTAGTAGAAAAGAGCGACCGGTTCATAGTTTTTCTTCTTTAATTGAGCCTTGGTAATAAAACCTGGTTTATAATGTAAACCGTGCGGTCTAACCACTAAACTTCAAGCCCACTGAATACGATAACTAAAATCAAGCTCAAAGTAAGGTTGAAAGTAAAAATAACCTTGTAAGTTTACAATTTGCACTAGGTGGTCTAATGGCTGGTCAGTCAAGGTTATCTTAGTATTCAGGAAAATACACTTTTGTATTCTAACCAACAACAAAAACTGAAACAAGTTTTGGATGGAATCATTTGGTTTTGTACATCTGACACCTATCATTTCTCTCATTTCTTAAAAAAAAAAATTGACATCCAAATTATCAAGTGAAGTTCCATTTATACTAATATACGAGTGTGATGTATTATTCATACTAAAGGGAACGAGTTTACAAAGTTAACATCAAGTTTAATTCTAGAAAAACGGGCTAATTAAATACTATGGCACTAAGTGGTCTAAGTTTAATTTGGAGCACACCTATATATATATATATATATATTTGTTATATTGTGTTATATATATATTGTTATATAGCCAATAGATACTCAAATTCGACTTTTTTTTTAGTCACAAACGTGGAAGACAAAAAAGGAAAAAAAGGAAAGTTTTAGAGAACTCCTTCCGGCTTCCTCACAGACGAGGGTAAGTTTCTTCTTAAAAGGAAAAACAGGAGAGTTTTAGATGACTTCCTTCCTCACATGTGAGGTAGTAACTAAGAAACGTAAATGTTAAGCAACTTCAGATCGAAATAATCTATTTAGATTGGCATGCATAAAAGCTGAAGTTCCCCACGTCACTCAAGTGAGAAATTTTATCTCGGCGATTCTACTAGCAAACACATGCCGCAGCGCATCCTACATTTAGCCAGACCTTGAAAAAATTAGCCAGGGACTTCCAAAACGATTCAAAGACAAGCAAAGCAAAAATTTCACTAAACCAAGGAAACGCACACACAAATGAAGAAGAAGACGAACACTCACAGTGGAATTGTGTCAGATCATCTTCTCCAAGGTGTGCCTAAGTTCGAGCAATCCCTTGGCAGACGAGTATAATAACGATATTATACTCATCTTCTCCAAGTCACTTTTCTTCTCTTCTCTAGGGCCCGTTAATGAATATTATGAATAAAACTCAAGTGCTAATCTATCTTAGATACAAGTGAAGCCATTATTGCAAACAAGAGAGTAACTTAAACTGCAACTCTTTATCTTCCAACTAGGAGACACTTTGGCATGTAAAATGATCCAGAGTGCCTCAACTCCTTTTGCCTCAACATGTTACCAATCTGTACATTCAGATTTTCAGTTGGATTAGGGTTTTCGATTATATAAAAAAAAAGTTTCTAGAAAACTGATCTGAATTGTAATCGGACTCTATTCTGGTCATATAGACATTTGGGTGAAGCTGTACAAATTTGTTTTTAAAAAAAACAAGAACACAAGTTATATGAAGAACGAGTTCCTTTATCAAACTACAACGGCTAAAGCTTTACTCCAGTAAAAATTCACACCAGTCAAAACATGATCATACCACTCAACTTTACCCCAAAGCTCTCCTCCTTGACGTCTTTCCATCAAAATCTCCGCACAACGAACCTTCCAAGAAGATCTTTTACCAAAAAACAAAACCAGTTTCCCACAGTAACTCACAGTTCTTGAAACCAATGAATTTGTCGTCTCAGACAACAACTCTTCCAAACCTTTCACAACACTCCAACACCTTTGCTTTGGATCATAAGCTCTTATCTCGTTCTCATGCCGATAGTGGTAGTACAATACGTCATCAACTACACACCCATTCATCCACTTTTTAGAATTCAACATCTCGTCCGTTTCCCATATACTTTTCTTTGGGTCGTAAACAAAGCTGTTATAATAATCCCTCATGTAAATCTTATCAGCCATCACCACACAACGAAGCCACGTGTAAGCTAGGCCAAAGTCTATCTTTATAATCTCATGCTCCCACATTTGTGTTGCTGTATTGAACACCACCATCACGTTCTTCCCTCTATTATTATCGCAATATCCAATTACGTAGATTCTCCCGTTGATGATGTTAGCGGATGAATTAGACATGGGCACATGCATGCTGGGGAGGGTTTGCACCGTGTGAGATATGCAGTCGATGCTTAACGCAATATTTTTCTGGTCCCCACCAAACATATATATCCTCGGACCCACCGCGACAAAGCTTCCACGGTAAGGCATAGCGGGAAGCGAAGGGATAAGGACAAAGCGGCAATTGCCGTTGGCTATCCGGCTGAGAATATTCAAACGATAATCCTTGGTTTCTCGGTTAAAGAGGAGAGCATAGAGACAGTGTTCGGTGCAGCCCAGCAACGATCGTCTCGCGTATAGCTCACGGGACGCAACGAGTGATCGGAAGTAACGTAATCAGGGACGACGATGGCGTCTTCTTCTTTGCACTAATTTTAGATGACATTTCCACCAGATGATCAACAATCACCCGATCTCAGAGAGAAAAAGCACAAAACCCTAATAACCTTTGCTTCTAGGTCAGATTCTAAACCCACAATAATAAATGGAAAAAAATTTAATATATACAACTAAATAAAACTGTAGATCTTTAGGCTCAGCCCAGTTATTTGGTTGGCCGAAAGACCTTGACAGTACACAAGTTTTTTTTTTGCAATTAATCTTCCTATTTTTAAAAAAAAAATGGGAGTAAAGACCTTGACATCTTCGGTTCGTTGTCTCCTTTAGCATTTTTAATGAAAATAGCAGTTTTATTTAAAAATAATGCAAAAATTAAACCCTAACGACCTTTTCTTCTCCATTTCTACCTACTCACACTCCATTCATCATGTGAAGATTAACGCCTAATCTTCTACTTAGTTCTCGGTTAAGAACTTGAACACTCCGATTGAAAACGAATCGCGAACAAAAGAAGTATGAAGAAAGAAGAAGAAGAAGACACACAAGATTTAAGGAGTTCACGCCTTTAACTAGGACGCTACGTCTCCCCGGTGTAAACCCACCGGAATCCACTACTCACGGCAAACTCGCCTGAACAAGATACAGATCGTCTTTTTCTCTCTCTTCTCTCTCTCTCACTATAACGGCTAGTAACAGTAACAACTCTAGTCAATGAGAGAGGAGACTTATCCGAGCTTTATATCCAGCTCGGTTACACGTCATTGAATCTAAACGTATGAGAGATAGACACCTGTCTAAGTGGACCTACAACTTGAGACTCTCTACATGAACCAGAGTCTTCACAACACTTAAGCATATACCGCTTAAACTCCTTCTTCCTCTTAGCTCTGCATAAACTTGGAGCTTCCACTGATGATCACCGTCTATATCTTCAAATCTCCACCTTAGACAAGATCATCAGAACTTGGTGAAGTCTCTTGCATCCTTGACCGGACACTGCACCCTTTAACCGATTGCAAATCATTTCGTTCCAACCCGAAGCATTTCCAATGCTTCTTGTAACTTGTAAACTGGTAAGACCTTAGTAAACATATCCGCCGGATTGTAGGCTGTACTGATCTTCGATACTTGAACTTCTCCATCGCTTATAAGGTCTCGTATAAAATGATATTTGGTGGCTACGTACTTAGTTCTCTCGTGAAACACAGCATTCTTAGAGAGAGCTATAACACTTTGAGAATCACAAAAGATTTCAACAGAGTCTTGTGGAAATCCTAGCTCTTCTGCAAACCAAGCCACACACCTTCTCGTACAGCTTCTGAGAGAGCTACATACTCTGCTTCCGTTGTGGACAATGCAACGACCTTCTGCAATGATGATCTCCAGCTCACAGCATTGCCTCCTGCAACAAATACCATACCCGTGATCGATCTTCGATTGTCTTGATCAGCTGCATAGTCCGAATCAACATAACCCTTTACCACAAAATCTCCGTTATTCCTGTAGCAAAGCCTGTTCTTCACTGAACCCTTTATATAACGCAGTACCCACTTAACAGCCTGCCAGTGATCTCTGACTGCTTTGCTCATGAAACGACTAACCAAACCTATTGGATATGCCAAATCAGGACGGGTTCCTATCATCGAGTATATAATACTTCCCACTGCACTCTGATATGGAAACTTAAGCATATACTCTTGTTGATCCGCAAATTCCTTCTCTGTAGCGGATCGAAGCTTGAAATGTATCCCCAAAGGTGTAGCAACCGATTTAGCTTGGTCCATATCGAAGTTTGAAAAAATTCGCATCAGATAGTTCTCCTGAGATATCCAAAGACCTCCTGAAACTCTGTATCTGACTATCTCCATACCTAAGATCTTCTTTGCATCCCCTAAGTCCTTCATTTCAAATTCAGAATTCAGAAGAACCTTTAGCTTAGCGACTTGATCCTTATCAACTGATGCAATCAGAATATCATCCACATATAACAGCAAGTATATATATGATCCATTCCCCATCCTCTTGAAGTATACACACTGATCATATTCACTCCTGCTGTACCCACTCTTAGTCATGAACTCATCAAAGCGTAAGTTCCATTGTCTTGGAGACTGTTTGAGTCCGTATAAAGATCTCTTTAACCGACAGAATTTCTTTGGAAATTTCTGATCTACATAACCTTCTGGTTGTTCCATCACAATGAATTCATCAAGAAAACCGTGAAGGAAAGCCGTTTTAACGTCCATCTGTTGAAGTTCCATATCATAGTGGACCACCGCAGACAACAAGTATCTTATGGATACGTGTTTCACTACTGGGGCAAAGATTTCTTTGTAATCTATTCCTTCCTTTTGCGAGAAGCCTTTGGCCACTAATCTAGCTTTGAACCTAGGAGCTTCAACACCTACGATACCAGGTTTTCTTTTGAAGATCCTTCTACAAATGATAGCTTTCTGATTAGATGGTCTATCTACCAAATCCCAAGTTTGGTTTTTCTTAAGTGACAGCATTTCTTCATCAGCTGCTTCCTTCCACTTATCACTATCAGGATTGCACATCGCTTCTTGAAAGGAGGACGGTTCTGAGCTTCCATCTTCTGACATCAAGCATAAGAAACCTGCAAAATCACCTTCACCGTCTGTGGGATCACACTGGTAATCATCAAGCCTTGTTGGTCTAACAATTTGCCTTCTTGTTCTGTCCCTAGCAAGCTGATAATCTCTCAAATCCTGATTGTCAGCTTCCGGACTTTCTTCATCTCGTGTATTATCCACACCATCCGATTCATTAGGTGCTCCACCTTGAAGAACATCCTCTACAGGCTCTTGAGCATCTGTTAACTCAACAATATTTTGCTTCACTCCACTTGGACCTTCTTCACCCGTAGAATCGAATTTAACATCTTTGTAGACCTGATCCTCTCTGAAGACAACACTCCGACTGATTACCACTTTCTGTTCTTCCATAAGCCAAACCTTGAATCCCTTTACTCCTTCTGGATATCCGGTGAAAATTCCCTTTTTGGCTCGAGGGTTCAACTTTCCATCACTTGAGTGTACATAGGCTAGGCATCCGAAGCTTCTTAAGCCCTCAAGACTGGGCATTACTGATGTCCACAGTTCCTCAGGAATCTTGAACTCTATAGATGATGAGGGTGATCTGTTTATCAGATACACAGCCGTTGAAGCCGCTTCAGCCCAGAAACATTGTTCTAGACCACTTTCACTGAGCATACACCGAACCTTATTCATTATGCTTCTATTTAAACGCTCAGCCACTCCATTTTGCTGAGGAGTGTAGGTGCATGTTCGGTGTCTCACAATATCCTCATCCCTGCAGAACTGATCAAATACCTGGTTGCAAAACTCTAAGCCATTGTCCGTACGCAACTTTTTAACCTTTCTTTCGGTTTGAATCTCAACCATTTTCTTCCACTCAACAAAGCTTTTGAAAGCTTCATCTTTAGACCTTAGGAAATATATCCAAGCCTTTCTAGTGAAATCATCTATGAAGGAGATAAAATACTGTCTCCTACTTAAGCTTAAGGGAACATTTGGAGATCCCCACAAATCTGAGTGGATATAATCGAGTTTATCTTTAGTGACATGTTGTGCTGTTCTAAAACTAACTCGGTGTGATTTCCCCATCACAAAATCTTCGCAGAACTTAACCTCTGTCACTTTACACTTCCCGAAGCAACCTTTCTTTGACAACAACTCGAATCCCTTCTGACCTATATGACCCATCCGACTGTGCCATAACTGAGCCATATCATCCTCACTATCAGCTCTCACAGTGGCTGCAGACTCAACCACTATTTCAGATGATACTGTTGCTCTACCTTGGAGGAAATACAGAGAGTGTCTTCTTGTACCTTTCATGAATACCGTGCATCCTTTAACCACCTTCAATACCCCATTTTCACCTTTGAACGTACATCCTTTAGCTTCAAGGAATCCCATAGACATAAGGTTTCGTGAGATGCCTGGCATATATCTCACTTCATGAAGAATGAAGGTTGTTCCATCCGGGTTTTCAAACCTGATAGAACCAATGCCTTTAACTTCAGTTATCGAATTGTTGGCCATTCGAACTTTCCCACTATCAAGCTCCTTCAAGTCTATGAATAGTTCCCTCCTTGGGGTCATGTGGAACGAGCAACCGGTATCCATGATCCACTCTTCTTGGTCTGATTCGCTAGAGCTCACATTCACCTCTGCTACTAGTAGTCCAACCAAATCACGAGCATCATCACGAGCCATGGAAGATTCCCCTGATCCTTGCATTTGCTTCTTATCTTTGTTCCTTTCCAGCCACTTGTAACACTGTTTCTTGAAGTGACCTTCTTTACCGCAGATCCAACAAACTCTTTTACCATCTTTAGATTTTGACCTGGATCGACTGTGATTTCCCTTGCCGGAGTGACCCTGACTTCCTGTTCTGGTCTCTGATCTGCCTCTAACATAATGTCCTTCTCCTACATTCTTAGAACTAGAGGCATCTCTAAATTCCATCTCCTTAGATCTAGCCGCACTAGCTATATCCTCTAAGCCTATAGCATATCTACTGTACTTTAAAGTTTCCTTCAAAGAATCGTACCTGGTAGGCAGAGCATTTAGGAGTAGGATAGCTTGAACCTCTTCTGGAATCTCTATGCTGAGATTATTGAGATCTGCAATTAGCTTCAAGAAATCATCAACGTTTTGATCTATCGTTCTTGAGTCTTGCATCTTGAATGAGTACACCTTGAGCTGAGAGTGTACTCGATTCGGTAAGGTCTTAGCCATGTACAGCTTATCAAGCGTTTCCCAGGCTTGTGCTGCAGATGTGCATTTGTCAGGTTTCCTCAGAACGTGATCGCCAACACACATAAAGATGAGATTCAACGCTTTCTCATCTCTGGTTAGCCAATCTGCTTCATCTTTCTCTTTCGCTTTCTTTGCAGCTTGATCCAAATCTTCGTCATCCTTGACTCCTGGATCCTGTCTTTCTGTGAGAACATCCTTTAGACCTTGAACTGTGAGATTCGCCAACATTATCTTTTTCCAGATCCCGAAATCTCTAGATCCATCGAACATACTGACTTCGATATTCTGTGTAGTCGTCATAGCCATCGGATTCGATTACTCGCCAAATAACCTCAGCTCTGATACCAATTTGTGAAGATTAACGCCTAATCTTCTACTTAGTTCTCGATTAAGAACTTGAACACTCCGATTGAAAACGAATCGCGAACAAAAGAAGTATGAAGAAAGAAGAAGAAGAAGACACATAAGATTTAAGGAGTTCACGCCTTTAACTAGGACGCTACGTCTCCCCGGTGTAAACCCACTGGAATCCACTACTCACGGCAAACTCGCCGGAACAAGATACAGATCGTCTTTTTCTCTCTCTTCTCTCTCTCTCTCACTATAACGGCTAGTAACAGTAACAACTCTAGTCAATGAGAGAGGAGACTTATCCGAGCTTTATATCCAGCTCGGTTACACGTCATTGAATCTAAACGTATGAGAGATAGACACCTGTCTAAGTGGACCTACAACTTGAGACTCTCTACATGAACCAGAGTCTTCACAACACTTAAGCATATACCGCTTAAACTCCTTCTTCCTCTTAGCTCTGCATAAACTTGGAGCTTCCACTGATGATCACCGTCTATATCTTCACATCACTTATCACAGTAAATTTTTTTTTTTTTTACTAATCTCTCGAGTTCCTTTTTTCTCTCTTTTTGATCCTTTGCTAGATCTCTATTCTATGAGGACGAAGAAACTCAGAATCAAAATTTCTCTCAATCACTCGATTAAAGATCTGAATCAGCTTCTTCATTGGTTTTTATTCTGCAAATGTGATTTATGTAGCGACTAAATTTCTAATATTTTTCGGTGTGATTTCAATCGTTTCGTCTCAAAAAGCTACCTTTTTTTTGCAATTAAACTTCCTAATTCTTTTTTAAAAAATGGGAGTAAATCATTTAACCAGAAAAATAAAATCAACAATGGGATTCAAACCGAACCATGGCATCATCTTTCCGCATTTTTGAATAAGAGGATCTTGCTGTGTTTTGAACAAGAGGATCTTGCTACCGTAATAAAGAATTTTTATCAAATGCATAACAATATTTAAGAATTTTCTAAACTTATAGCATTTCTCCTTATATCTTCAATCATAGCTTTTCTCCAAATATTTGTGATTTCTCTGTCTTGCTCTTGTGTCTCCAGAAACTCATCTCTATCAACTTGATTGGTATGAATATTTCTTCACTTTGAAATTCACCTAAATCAGAGCAGTATTCTTTACGAAAAAGTTTATGCAACGCTGCACATGCTATACTAATCCAATTTGTTTCTCGTAAGAAGAAGGAGGTGCGGATTTAAAAATCGAGATTTAAAAATTCCAAATATCTTTTCGACAACTTTTCTCAAACTAACATGGCGAAGATTGAATAACTCAGCTGCAGTGTTATGATCACGTCATTTGCCAGTCAATTCTAGTAGATGATAACAAACACTACAAAATAGAGCAAAAAAAAATTAAGTCAATTTTGAAATCCACAATTAACTAGATAAAACTTTCCTGAAATTTAAGATGAAAATACAGTATTAATAATTAGACATATGATATGTAAATTAATTTATAATTTTTTTTTACCTTCAGGTACTTGGAAATTGTTTGTTGTTATTGTTAAAACATCACTTAACACTCATGAGTCGTGTGCTGAACCTTCCCATCCACCTAGAACATATACAAACTTTAAGTCAAAGTTACATGCAGCTAAACCATTTTATGATATTTCTCCTTTTCGATTACGGTAGTTTGCTACCTCACGTCTAAATACTGTTGCAGATATATGTGTACTATCTAGCGCACCAACACAATTCTGAAACAAAAATGATTATTTGGATTTTGAAAAAAACCTAAAATATAAATAACACAAGATATGAAATAATGTACCTTAAAATATGGATAGAATCGTGTACTTACTCTGATTTTCATAGGGACTAAACTATTTGGTTTCACCATTAGACTTGGAGCTATTACAAGTATAGCTTGCTACCTCACGTCTATATACGCAGATATATGTGTTCTATCTAGCACACTAACACAATTCTAAAAAAATGATTAATTGGATTTTGGAAAGAACATAAAATATAAATAACACAAGAGATGAAATAATGTACCTTAAAATATGGATAGAATCGTGTACTTTATCTAGTTTTCATAGGTACTAAACCATCTGGTTTCACCATTAGGCTTGGAGCTATTACAAGTATAGCTTTTAAGATATAATTAAAGCTAGTGCTTATTGTAAACTTGGATCTTTTAAATGTGTCCTTAACATGCAATACCTCGAGTTTTGCCCAACCATATGTATAAAGATAGCAAGCATTATTTCAACAGATATGAATCTTGTGTCTTGTAAACCAACTTTTTCTCTGAGTATTTTAGATAACTTCAAAAAAACATCTGGAAACATACGGTACAACACCCGAAAATGTTTAGGATATTCTTTTAATACTTTTTGTATGTATTCTCCACCGAGTATTGTGACTGGTCGACGAATTGGACGTTCAATAAAACTATCACCCATGACAAATTTTTGTGAGTTTAGGAATTGAACTCCTATAGCCACTATCACCATCAATAGAGATATGCTTGTGTCAAAATCATCATTTTCTCTGTTTGTTCGTTATCTTCTCTTGTGGTGTCTTCTTCATAAGAATTTGGATCCATCAAAAGATAACCTGTTAAAAAACTTAACAATTGGAATCCAATATAGTACATAGCAAAAAATGTACAACAAATGAAAACAACTAGGCATGGCTATATATTACATCAATTTCACGTGTTAAGTTTTCAAGTTTCAAATATTGTAATCTAATTTTATACTATCTTTAAGGGATTCTATGATATTGATTGACTACAAATAATGCTATTTGTGAGTGATCATATGATATTGGTGGACCATAATTATAAAAACCTTTTTTATATTTTTTTTAAACAATGTCACTGGTTTTATAATTTGAATTTAAAAGTTTGAAATGGTTGTTATATTTTACTTGACAAATACACACGTCTCCAAATATCTTATAAATTGTTTGTTTTGTTTTGAAATTAATGTAAAAAAATATTTTTATTTTGTTGGATTATATTTTTGGAATTATTTATTTTATTAATCTTGTTAGATGATCTTCCAATACAAACACCAAACCATACCACGGTCCAAGCTTGGTTTTAATTGTTCCAATAATGTAAATATTTAACAAAGTAGATTCAGTTAGAAAGTATTAAAAATGTAAAATAGGAATAATCGAACCAATGCATATAAACAGGAAGAAGCCTTTTAGAAACAGAGAAGCTGCCAGCTGTGGCTGGCCTTGGGGGACAGGAACACCGGATTTTTCCATGCATCTGCGAAGACAAGATACGCAGTTAACAAGATAACAGTTATAGAAAATGAAGAGGGCACACCAGTGTATAAAGAGGACGAAATTCTAAAAGCCATATCTTCTTTCTACAAGTCACTACTCAAAGGTCAAGAGTTCAATGCAGAGGCCAATATGGAAATCTTAAACAAAGCTTTAGAGAGAAAGGTTACTGATGAGATGAATAAGGAACTGACGAGAGAAGTAACAAGCGAGGAGATCCGAGAAGCCATGTTCTCGATCCATCCGGATAAGGCTCCAGGGCCTGATGGTTTTTCAGCAGCCTTCTTCCAAGCAAATTGGGTAGTAGTGGAGAAAGCCATTGTCTCAGAGGTCAAGCAGTTATTTGCATCAGGCTGCATGCCGAAAACAATAAATGAGACTCATTTTAGGCTAATCCCGAAAGTGAGAAGCCCTACAAAGGTATCAGAGTATAGACCCATAGCTCTATGTAATACTTACTATAAAGTGATCTCTAAAGTGCTTTTTCGCCGGCTGCAACCTATTTTGGGTGAGATCATCTCTGAGAACCAATCGACTTTCGTCCCAAAACGAGCAATTTCTGATAATGTTCTCATTACACACGAAGTCCTGCATTTTCTGAAAACGTCAAAAGCTAAGGAAAAAAGTGCAATGGCCATAAAGACTGACATGAGCAAGGCTTATGACAGACTAGAGTGGGGCTTTATAGAAGGGGTTAAAAAACACTTGGTTTTCATGCAAAGTGGACGCGTTGGATTATGCAGTGCATAAGCACAGTATCGTTCTCTTTTCTTCTAAATGGAGCTCCTATAGGTTTTGTGAAGCCAAGCAGGGAAATAAGGCAGGGTGAACCATGATGTGTGCTGTCGTGAGGGTTGTCAAGTTTTACCCTAAATGAAATCAATAGCTGCAAGTGTACAGCTGATCGATTGTAATACTTAGGAATCGAATCCACAGGGAAAGAGGATCTTTCTTGCAAAAGCTTTCGAAATAAATATAAAGTAAGGAAGTATATAACCAAGCAATTTTTGTGAGGGTTTTGGTGATGTCTTTAAAACGTAAAAATTAATCTTAAAGAGAAAGTACGGGAATTAAAATAAACTAATAACTAAACTTTAACAAAAACGGCTAAAAAGAGAAAACGACTAAACCTAATTGCTTATATGAAAATCGATTGAAAGAGTAAAGATACTAGACTAAATCTTGAATGAAAATCGGTGTAAATCTATCGGAAAAGAGGCGCTGGGTTTCAGGGAAGTTTTCTCAGGGATATGAACGATTCAAAACATTGCTAGAGAGTACATTTGATAAGATCTTAGCTTAAACTTTTTGAACTAGAGTCGCAGACGTATGAGTACGCCACTGTCGTGATCATAGAAAAATATCTCTCTCAACCCTGACCAGTAGGTTTCCACTCTGGCCCTGGAAGAGAAGAGATACATTATGTTTAAGACTCGTCAGCATTCACAAATCGCCCATAGGTCGGTTTCCACTCCTATGTTTGTTTTGCTCTCCTAAACTAGATCTGACACCGGATGAACACTTTCGTGTCACCAAGCATCTGGATCAGATTGTAGTTCATGACACTACTCTCATGCAGTAAAAATAAATTCAGAAGAAAAAGTTCTAAGATTCGGCTTCAATAGCTCATGGAATCCTCATCGAACATATGTATCCCCATCGAAAATCCCTTAGATCCAACAATAAAACTACTCAGATATGATAAAAGAAATCAATAACATAGTATTAAAGAGTAGAACAGAAACCGAAATTGAAAAAGAAAGAACAAGGGTTCAAGAGACAAATCTCTCTCTCCCTAAAACCTAAAAACAAAAGCTTAAAGTAAAATTATTCTAAAGTATTTCGTCTCTCTTATTCTCTCTGTAAAAATGACCTAAATGATATGTATTTATAGTCTCAAATGCTCTCTGGTCTTTAGGGTTCCGAAATTGAGGCTGGGAAAATGATATGGGCTTCAGAAATGGGCATTCGATTCGGAGTTGGCTGGGCGGGGTCGGGAAGTGCGTGACCACGGAGAATGGATGGCTGGCCACGATTGGGATGTGCGTGACCGCAGGGAATGGGCTATTGGCCATGGGTGGAAACGCTTGCCGGATGGTTTACGGGACATCTGCTCTTCGCGTATCTTTTGATTGAACTGTTGGATTGCCAAGCTGTAAAGTATGCTGGAAAGCTGATACTTCCATCTTTGAGATCTCCAAATTTGAGCTGGATCAGACGGTGAGAAAGCCTTCAATCGAGGGTGAACTTCTGACGGTTTGACTCTGAGCTGAAAATCTGGTCTTGTATCCATTTTGTTAAGTTTTTCCCTAAGTTTCCTGAAAAGAGTCTTGGAACTACAAATATTAGAAAAACGTAATAAAAGTACTTGAAAGAAATTAAAAACATAGAAAAATTATTTCAAAACGATCCATAAAAGTGGTCAAAATACGGTGTTATCAACTCATTATCCCCTTACCTATTCATCCTATGCAGTGAAGTCTTATCGGGGTTGTGTTGGAAATGTCAGGAAGCAGGGAAACTACAAGGAGTTAAAGTTGCTAGAGGCTGCCCTAGAGTAAATCACCTGCTTTTTGCAGATGATACGATGTTTTTTTGCACTGCAAGTGTGAAAAACTGCAGGACACTTCGTAAAATCCTATCAGACTATGAGACAGTGTCAGGCCAACTTATCAACTTTCAAAAGTCATAAGTAACATTTGCCCGGAAAACCCCAGATGCATTAAAAGAGGAAATCAAGCAAATCCTAAATATCGATACAGAAGGGGGAATAGGCAAGTACCTTGGGTTACCTGAGCATTTTGGGAGGAAGAAAATGGACCTTTTTACTTCTATAGTAGACAGGATCACCCAAAAAGCTGCTAGCTAGGCTTCGAGACTGCTATCTGGGGCAGGGAAGCTTGTCATGCTGAAAAGTGTTCTTGCAGCAATGCCATCCTACGCTATGACCTGCTTCAAACTCCCAATATCTCTCTGCAAAAGAATTCAGACAGCCTTAACCCGATTCTGGTGGGACTCCTCACCTGACAAAAGAAAGACAAGCTGGGTATCATGGGAGAAGATGGCCAATCCACATCAATATGGATGATTAGGAATTAAAGACATAGCTATCTTTAATGACTCTCTCCTTGCAAAGATAGCCGGGCGGCTCCTCTTAAAACCTCAATGCCTTCTCAGAAGGATTCTTAAAGGCAAGTACTTCCCTGATACCTCCATTCTGGAATGCTCACTACCCTCGATACACTCCCATGGCTGGAAAAGCATCATTGCCGGAAGAGATCTCCTGAAGAAACACCTTGGATGGGCAATGGGGAATGGTGAGTCTATCGAGGTCTGGAATGACGATTGGTTGTCATCATCTGAACTGTTACGCCCCTATGGTCCCGCCCTCAAGAGCTTATTTACCTGAAAGTAAAAGATCTGCTAAATGAGGATGCATTGGATAGGGATCGGGGGAAAATTGAAGCATACCTCCCTCATTATAAAGAAAAAATCTTATGTATCAAGCCTAGCTGGAGGAAGAATGAAGATCATCGTATTTGGGTTAAAACACAAATGGAGTTTACTCAACTAAGTCGGGTTACCTGAGCACTATGGAAGAGACGAGGTTGAGCTCTGACTCTGGAGTGATAAGTGATCTGAAATGGAATGATCTGGTATGGTCGATCCACTCAGCCCCAAAAGTCAAACTCCTCTTGTGGAAAGCTTTACATCGAGGACTTCCTGTGGGAGATCAGCTATACATTCGACAAATTGTTAGTGATCCAAAATGCTGCAAATGCAAAGGTGTGGAAACTACCCTTCACCTCCTATTTAAATGCCCCTTTGCTTTGGAAGTCTGGATAAAATTACCTTGGGCACAGGAATTCAATCCGGAAGAGATGGAGGATGTAGCCTCGGGTCTTTCAACTCTTAACCGGTTGCATACCCTCCCCCTACTGGTCTTGAAAGGGGTTTTCTCCATGCCTGGGTTATTTGGAACTTGTGGACTGCTAGGAACCAAAAAATCTTCAATGAGAGAGCCTTCTCACCAGAAGAGACGGGTCTAAAAAGCATAACAGATGCTCGAGAATGGTATCTTGCCAAAACCCAGATCAAACAAACAAAGAAAACGGACTCACTTTCCTGCCCAATGACTTTCCCGATCCAGCCTAGATATGTGACCTGCCATATGGATGCTGCGTGGTGCAAAGAAAAGAAAGCGGCTGGGATGGGATGGTGTTTCGAAAACACACCAAACGGAGCGATACAAGCCTCAAGCACAGCCCTGCATGTCGGTTCAGCTCTAATGGCGGAAGCTCTAACAATCCGATTAGCCCTGAAATCAGCGAGAGAGGAAAACATCGATCAACTCCTCATTCTCTCGGATGCCCAATCCTTAATCAAGGCGATCAACTCAAACCAATCCTTCTCTGAAATTCATGGGATTTTGTCGCATGTTTTCACCGATATGAAAACTTTCAAATCTATTTCGATTAGATTCATTCCAAGAGTTGCAAATATTTTAGCAGACTCGATTGCAAAAAGTGCCCTTCATGGGCTTCTTGTAAACATTTAAAATCCTATAAAGAAGTTTGGACCAAAAAAAAGGAATAAACGACCAATTTTGATAAGTCAATTAATAAGTAAATAGTTGATTAAAAATTGAAACTTTTATTAGCTTAAAACTCAAATGACATATTTACTGAAAAAGCAGAAAATAAAAAAATTGTAAACTGAAACAATTATTCAAATTCATCTCTAAATTTGTTATATGCATAGCTAAAAGCCTAAAACTAGTATTCTAGGTGTTACGGAGAATCCAACCCAAATGTTCTTCAACGGACATGCTAACAAATACGTCATTCATCTTCAACGTGAGAATCTTGATTACTGCATCATAACGAATATGCTAGCTCTTCAAAGCAAAGAATCTCTTTAATAGCGTTCCAAACATTATTTTTTTTTTTTTCAGTTTCTCGTAACTCAACTTCTCTTTGATACATTTCTTCTTTTTGTTGAATAAAATTTATGAGATTAGTACTAACTTCAATCATTTCAGTTAGTACATTTTCAGAGTAATCACCATGGTTAGTCGATTCTGACGGATCTCCATTACCAGGGGGTTTAGCTCTCTTCCTAGAATGTGGCTTTTCTTTCAAAGTTTTATATGTTGGTATGTTAACTTCACAGACATTCTCCATATGATTTACATCTTCTCTTTCTTGAACATCATTTCAACTTCAAAAATTGCAGCATTTATATCACCACCTAGTCCAAACACGGTGTTTCCTCTTACAATAACACTTTCAAAAATGATTTGCAAATCCTCATAGTCTTCGAAAGTGTTATTCTGCAAGTAGTTATGGTATGGCTGTCCTGGCAAAATATAATATATTCATTAGTAAAAAAAATATTCTTAAAACTAATAGAATATTTTTAAAAGATTAAAATATTACATTAAAATATTCTTCCTACACCTCATCTGAAGGTGTGAATTGTTTTGTGATAAGATCACCCAAAACCAGAGCTACATCGGAGAAGTTCTGCATAGCTTTAATATTCTTTTTTCAAAGATTTCATTTGATTATTCACATAATATTTTGTAAGTTTTACAGCATCCGAGTTTTTTTTATTTTAAACCGGCATTATCTTTGTCTAAATTGTTGATTTGCTTATAGAACCATTTGAGTCACGCCATTCTTGTTTGATACCATCAACCAGTAAACGTTTCAACAAATGAATTTCATGGGATGTCCACGTAAAATATCTACCTTTTACTTTTTTTGGTTGTCAGGTTCTTCCAATTTGCATCTAATTAAAGAAAAAAAGTATACATGAATATATTAACGTACATGTACAAAAAAAATTCAATATATATCATAAATGTATATGACAAAACATATGAAAACAGTAACGAAATATCTTTTTGAAGAAAAATACAAAACAGTGCCATGGAGCTAGTACAAGAACTAATCATTTCAAGAATGAAAAAAAACAATACCTTTTTTTTTCTGTGATATTGTTTTTTTTTTTGGCTGCTTTGAGAAAGATATGCAATCATTTTCTATTAAATTCTTTGTAAATGACGTTACTACAAAATCCACCGAATATTGAATAACACAAATATTCTCTCTGTTTCATAAAGAGCGTCATTTAGACACATTTCACACTTAATAAGAAAATGTATAAAAGTTCTATACTAATCCTTATTGATACATATAACAATTTTCTCTTTCTAATTAATATACTAAAAAAAATAAGGTTATAATTAGAATTTTGTTTAATAATTTGCATTAGAAATACAAAATAACACTCTTTATAAAACAAAAATAAAATCCTAAAATGACATTTTTTATGAAACAAAAGGAGTATGTAATAGAATTTAAAACCTCATATATTAAATAAAAGTAGAATTTAAAGTATTTTAAAAGAATGAATACAAATACTTATCCAATAATACGTACATTTAAAAGAATTGATGAAACACCTCATTACAAAATTTAATAGAAACGTTAGTTCCTGCAAAATGCCAAAATCAATCAAATTTCGAGATCCAATACCCCTAAGACATAAATATAGGGTTGTATATGTGCAGTTATCAAGCCAGCGAAATCTGACGGTTGCATTCGGACATGTGGTGGTCGATTGTTAAAGGTATTCAGCTTACTCTTAGAGCGAAGCTGGCAACTCTGGACCATCACTCAGGGTCAGGATCCCATCATCCATCTCACCTCTATCTCTGGTTTGAAAACTTTCAAAATCATCATCAGCCTCATGTTGTAAATGCTAGGGTCATGGTATCCAGCGTATTTTCTTTTGGAACTGCTCTGTAACATGCTCTGTAAAAGCTCTTATCGATTAAAAAAAAAAACAGTGCCGTGAGGATCATCCTTCCACGCAGTGTCAGGGATCTCCATTTTCAGCGATATTGTCGTTGCCAAAGAATGAACCTAAAACAAAGTTTAAAACATCAAACAACAATCAAAGACACAAACAGTGAATATATGCATTAGAAAGCTTACTCCTTTATCAGTTCGGCTACTTCTAGCCAAACCAATCTTATGAAGATCACCAAAGTTACTATCTAGAATCCCACCAGCCTTGTATATAGCAACCTCCAATTCACCCTCAATTGCTACATTTTCAAAGATTCGTTAATTTAGCATAACACTCAACAGGAAGAATATAGTCTTACAGAGATTTCCAAGGTCCCCTAAAAGAATAAAGGGTTTATGGTTTAGGATGAGATTTACTATCGACTGTAAAACCTTGCAACTTTGTATTGGAAAATTCAAAACTTTTTAAATGGAGACAAAAGAGAGAACTAAAAAAAACTAACTTTTCAGAGTAGGATCGTCTCTTTGAATTTGCAAACCTGAAATGAAGAACAAAATCACAATTTTGGAGTAAAGAAGAATCAAAAATCAATCGGGAACTAAAAATTCACACCTCTGTAATCGGTACCCACATACCCATTTCGAGAAAGTAACTTAATAACAAAAACTGGTCTGTTTCAACAATCGGAGCGCAGATAGATTAAAAAAAAAAAAGCTGAAAGCTCGGGCCGTTTTGCGAAGAGATAAATGACGCGCAGTTTTTAAAAAGATAGTGTAAACATCACGACATCACACACTTGCACTTACTTTTCCTTGTTTCAAAACAAGAAGTTACTTGAATTGCTAATCAAGATTACAGCCACCACAACAATTTGGTTATCTTCAACTTCTTCTTCGTTTTCTCTGCTGTTTTCCACTGTAAACTCTGATTCTGATGCTTTGATTGATTTTAATTTCTTTGGGATATTTTTTGTGGGGATTTTTTTTTACTGTACTTTGACCGCAATGTGTACTTATGGAAAAGCTTATGAAGCAAAAACCATAACTAGCTTTGCTTGAAGTCTATGAAACTAAAATAATTAAAGATGCAAAGCTCTCACAAAAAATTCTATTAAAGTTTTGTTAAAATCCGAAATGTGAAAAATTATAAGAATGAAATCAAGAACCGAGAAGTCTAAATATGTTTTTCAATTCTGATCAATTTGTTTCTAATGAAAATGATGATAACTACAAGTTATATGAAGAAAGAGTTCTTTTATCAAACTACAACAGCTAAAGGTTTATTCCAGTCAAACTTCACAGCATTCCAAACATGATCACTCCACTCAACTTTACCCCAAATCTCTCTTCTTTGATTTCTTTCCAATGAAATCTCCACATAGAAAATCTCTAATGGTTTCTTTCTGAACACTTTAGAAAAAAGCAAAAGCAGTTTCCCACCGTAAGTCACAGTCCTTGAAAATTCCATCCTCTCAGAAAACAACTCTTCCAAACCTTTCACCACTCTCCAACACCTTTGCTTTGGATCATACGCTCTTATCTCCTTCTCGTCCGTATAGTGGTTGTACAATACGTCATCAACTACACACGCATGCATCCACTTATTAGAATTCAACATCTCGTCCTTTTCCCATTTTCTTTCCTTTGGGTCGTAAACAAAGCTGTTCTCATTATCCCTCATGTAAAATTTATCAGCCATCACCACACAACCAAGCCACGTGTAACCTAGGCCAAAGTCTATCTTTATAATCTCAGGCTCCCACATTTGTGTTGCTGTATTGAACACCACCATCACCTTCTTTATAAAGCACTAATCATGTGCTTGTCACATGTTTATCAATTCTTCCCTTATCTTCCCTCCAAATTATTTCATCATTTCTTCCTTAATTGATTCTTCTTCTTCTCCAATTAGCTGAGACAAGCTTATCCCAACACTCTCTCTAAGCTTGTATTTAGTGACTCCCAACTGTTCTCGTAGCCTCTCGAACTGTGCTGTTCCAATAGCTTTGGTAAGTATATCGTCTCTTTGCTCATGACTTGAACAATAAATTGATTACTTCATCCAGTTGTGAATCTCTCTCAACGTGATATTAGATTGGCATGTGTTTTGTTCGTTTATGATGCACTGGGTTCCGACCGATTGCAATTGCTGAGGTGTTGTCGCAAATCAAAGGTATCGGTTCTTCCTCTTCAAATCCTAACTCGGTTAGTAGTCTTCTTAGCCATACTACTTGATTTGTTGCTGCACATAAAGCTATATATTCTGCTTCTGCTGTTGATTGTGCTATTGTTCCTTGTTTTTGTGTCCGCCATGAAAACACTGCGCTTCCCAGACTAAAACAATATCCTGTCGTGCTTTTCATGTCTTCCTTGCATCCTGCCCAATCTGAGTCTGAGAATCCAACTTTCTTTGCCTCTGCAACTTTCTGAAAACTTAGACCATAATTACTAGTTCCTTTGATATAACAAAGCACTCGTATAGCCTCTTTATAATGTTGTAGCTTAGGTGCTTGCATATATCTTGATAGATAAGACGCTGCGAATGATATATCTGGTCGTGTTGATGCCAGATACATTAGTCCTCCTACTAGACTTCAATATTTTGTGATATCATGAAAATCTTCACTTTCTTCGTCTTCCTTTCTGTATGGTGTAAGAGGAGTATAGTCCAAAACATAAGTATGAATACTTTTCTTCAGCACAAAAAATAAGTATGAATACTTTTCTTCAGCACAGAAATTCGAAGTGTTCTTCTTCTATCTATGTGATTTCAAAACTAAGCCATTGTATTTCTAGAACCATGCATCAAAAGTAGCTAAACCGGTTCGAAAAATAGTAACTAACAAACGTAAATGTTAAGCAACTTCAGATCGAAAGAATCTATAGATGGGCATGCAAAAAACCTGAAGTTCCCCACCTCACTCAAGTGACATTTTTTTCTAAGTTGATTGAAACCCAGACATCTCCGAAGATTATGCGATTCTACTAGCAAACACATGCCGCAGCGCATCCTACGTTTAGCGCAGACCTGAAGAAGCTAGTCAGGGACTTCCAAAACGATTCAAAGACAAGCAAAGCAAAAATGCACTAAACCAAGGAAACACACACTCACAAGAAGAAGAAGAAGAAACTCTGGCATGTAAAATGACCCAGAGTGCTCCTCAACTCCTTTGGCATCAACATGTTACCGATCTGTGCATTCGGATTTTCGATTCCGTTTTGGATTTCATAAAAAAAACGTTTCTGGAAAACTGATCTGAATTATAACCGGACTCTGTTCTGGTCATATAGACATTTGGGTGAAGCTGTACAAAGAATTTCTTTTTTAAAAAAAAAAACAAGAACACAAGTTATTTGAAGAAAGAGTTCCTTTATCAAACTACAACAGCTAAAGCTTTATTCCAATATAAATTTACACCAGTAAAAACATGATCACACCACTCAACTTTACCCCAAATCTCTCCTCCTTGGTGTTTTTCTAGAGAAACCTCCGCACAACAAATCGTCCAACCGAATCTTTTACGAAAAAACAAAACCAGTTTCCCACCGTAACTCACAGTACTTGAAAGCCATGAATATGTCCTCTTAGACAACTCTTCCAAACCTTTCACCACTCTCCAACACCTTTGCTTTGGATCATAAGCTCTTATCTCCTTTTTGACCCCATTGTAGTAGTACAATACGTCATCAACTACACACGCATTCCACCACTTCTTAGAATTCAACATCTCGTCCCTTTTCCATTTGCTCTTCTTTGGCTCGTAAACAAAGCTGTTATGAGAATCCCTCATGTACAGCTTATGAGCCATCACCACACAACGAGGCCACATGTCACCTAGATCAATGTCTATCTTTATCACCTCAGGCTCCCACGTTTGTGTTTCTGTATTAAACACCACCATCACCTTCTTCGATTCATTATTTCCAATTACGTAGATTCTCTCGTGGATGATGTTAGCGATTATATAAGACATGGGCACAGGCATGCTTTGGAGGGTTTGCACCGTGTGAGATCTGCAGTCGATGCTTAACGCCATATTATTCTGGTCCCCACCAAACATATATATCCTTGAACCCACGGCGACAAAGCTTCCACCGTAAGGCATAACAGAAAGCGAAGGGATAAGGACCAAGCGGCGATTGCCCTCGGCTTTCTGGCGGAGAATATACCATCGGTCTTCACCAGTTTCTCCGTTAAAGAGGAGAACATAGACACAGTGTTTCGTGCAACCCAACAAGGATCGTCTTGCGTATAGCTCACGGGACGCAACGAGTGATCGGAAGTGTTTTGAAACAAGGGAGAGTGTTGGATAGTCGCATCTAGGTACACGTGCTAAGATGTCAACGATGACGTCTTCGGGAAGTAACCTAATCAGAGACGACGATAGCGTCTTCTTTGCACTAATTTTGGATGACATCTCCACCAGATGATCAACAATCACCCGATCTCAGAGAGAAAAAGCACAAAACCCTAATTACCTTTGCTTCTAGGTCAGATTCTAAACCCACAATAACAAATGGAAAAAAGATTACTATATGTAACTAAATAAAACGGTAAATCTTCAGGCTTGGGCCCAGTTATTTGGTTGGCCAAAAAGACCGTGACAATACGAACAAGTTTTTTAGTTTCTTATTATTGTACAATTGGAACAAATCATTAAACCAAAAAAATAAAATCAACAATGGGTTTCAATTTTCAAACTAAACTAACTGGTGTTAGATACGAATGTTGCATAAGAGAAAACATGGCATCATCTTTCAGTATTTTTGAACAAGGAGGATCTTGCTGTGTTTTTAAACAAGGAGGACTGTGTTTAATCTCAATCTCAACTTAAGTATTGAATCCTCTAACTCTCAAAACACTCTCCAATTTTAAAGATCAGTAAAAAGTAGTTTGGTGTTTTTTCTTTACAGAATCATTTTGGAAATTTTACCATCGTTTTATCAAAATCCCAACAAGCCAATGTGTTAGTGGTGAAAACCACACCCCCGGTTTTCTCCGGTACAAACCGAGATCGGCACGACGTAATCCTGGTTTACGAAGGGAATGTACCGAGAATATTGGACCGAGTGAGTTCTTGGGCCGAACGTAGCCTAACAAGCCGAAGTCGGTCAGAAACTTCGCAAAGGAACCGAGAAGTTCTCTGAGTTTGGAGAAAAATAGAAAGTTTCCGAGTAGAAAAAGGAAACTACCATGAGAAAAGGAAAAGAACTGAGAGAAAAGAAAAGTCTTTTCGGTCCCATATCGCAGAGAAGACTCACGAAGACCGACTTAGAAGACATATATAAAGGAAGAGTAATCGACACCAGAAAACACAGAAAATTCCCGAGAGATTTGGAGATTGAGAGCTCAAGGCATTCATTAGTTTCTTAATTTCCTAAGTCTTAGTTCGTTTATCATTTACATAGACGAACTCAGTTGTATTCGCGACCGATCTAATAAAATCCGAATTTTGATCTAAGTTACTGTTTTGTCCCTTGTCGATATACACATATCAACAATTGGCGCATCAGGAAAGGGCACTTAACAGAATATACTGTTTTAGATCGGATTTCCGAGAAATCGAGTCAGCTATGACAGACCAAGCCAACGTCCATGAGGAAGAAAACCCTCACGGCAAAGGGAGCAGCAACATCCGAGCCCCCGCGAAACAGACAGGAGGAACCCCTGGGGAAACCACTGGAGTAGAAGCCGGCCAGACTCCCGCAGCCGTAGGAGGATTTGGAACTGAACTACTGCTCCAAGTGTTCAATGCTCAGTTTGAAGCTATCCACAAAAGGAGCGAAGAACGCTTCAGTCAGATGGCGGCACAGATCACCGAGCTCAGTCAAGCACGGACTCCCCTCGAGTTCGGAACATCATTGACGACCTCAATACTGATGGCGACCCAGCCGGAATTATGCGATCCACTGCTGTCGGATCAGCAAACGCTCTAGCACCATCAGATCTGAGTCGCGATGCCGAGTTCGAAGCAATGAAGGCACAACTTCGCGAGATCACTTCGAAAATTCACCAAGCAACGAGCGCAGCCCCGGAGATCGAGCGCGTCATTCAGGAAACACAAAAGACACCCTTTACGCCGCGCATAGCGGGAACGCCTGTCAAACACATGGAGAAACTCAAGATCAAGATCTATGAAGGCAATACCGACCCCCGGCATTTTTTGACATCGTTTGGAATCTGCATGAATCGATACCAGTTCAGATCCGCCGAGGAGAGGGATGCGGTCCACTGCCAGTTGTTTGTCGAGAGTCTAGGAGGAATAACTCTCGACTGGTTCTCACGATTCGAGGCGAACTCAATAAATAACTATAAGGAGCTGACGACGGCCTTTGTTAAACATTTCTCAATGTTCATCGGACAGAACACCAAGAACTCTGAGCCATGGCAGATAGCCCAAAGAGCAAGCGAGAGCCTCCGTGACTTCATTCAACGCTTTAAGACGATCGTCGCCAATTGCACGATCAGCGACGAAGCCGCTCTCTTATGTCTCCAGAAAGGAGCTCGAATAAAAACAAGCTTCCGGAGCTCGATCACGCACAACCCCCCGCAGACCTTGGAGGACGCATTACACCGAGCTAATACTTACATCGCCGAAGAAGAAGAAGAGGCAGCCTATGAGCAGAATTATTCGGCAAAGCAGCCCGAACGACCAAAGGCCGCCACTAATGAACAATCGGGCTATAGCAGAGGGTACGAGAATCGTAAGAAGTTCTACGCTAATGCCATCCAGCAACGGTCCAAACAGTGGAATAATAAGTAGGCCGCCGTGAAGAAGATCAACACGAGTCATTGTTCTGCGAATTCCATAACCGTAAAGGACATAGCACCAAAGACTGCAGACATCTACGGGAATACCTGCTCGCGCAGTATCGAAAAGGACAAATCTCGCTCGACGATCTCCGTCGTTCAACCGCTCCAAGAAGTAAGTCACCTCGACCGAATAACATACCACCCGAGAATGCCACCTCCTCCACCGAATCAACCTGGTTTACCCGAGCAACCGAAACACAACCGTGACGATCGCGCGCCAGAAAACCACACTCCCAAAGCAAGGAAGCGCGTCAACATGATTATGGGAGCTATAGAAGCCTGCAGTTATTCGGTTCGGCCATCAAGGAATACAGTAGACAGGCCACCACCGCGCCTAAACTCCCGCACGACCCGCCGAAGGGAACCCCTTTGATATTCAACAAAGCCGACTTAATCGGGTTGCACAAACCACATAACGATGCCCTCGTCGTCGAACTACTTCTCGACGACGTCGAATGACGCGCTTGATCAGCTCGATATACCATCAGACAAGATCGAGCCCTTTATCGAGCCACTCACAGGGTTCGACGGCGAACGCTGCATGACGGTCGGCACGGTCAAAATCCCGATCTACCTCACCGGAGTTGCGAAGATCATCCAGTTCCTCATCCTTGATAAACCAGCGATCTACAACGCTATTCTCGGCACATCGTGGCTACACGCGATGAAGGCAGTGGCCTCTACGTACCATCAATGCCTGAAATTCCCAACTCCCGACGGTGTTTACACCCTCCGAGGGAACCAAGCCGTGGCCCGATCGTGCTACATAAATGAATGCAAGCTTCGTTCGGCCAACCAAGTCTGCGTCATCAGTTCGCAAGGTCCAACGACCGAGCTCATTGTCCAGAAAATGAAATCTAAGCAAGAGTCAATTACTCAAGTCTGCATCGACGAACTAAGGCCAGAACGCCAAGTCGGCATCGGCGCCGAACTCGACCCAAGTATCCGCGATACACTCGTTCATTTCCTGAAACAACACTCATCCACCTTTGCATGGTCAGTAGAGGATATGCCCGGGATCGATCCACAAATCGCTTGTCACGAGCTCAACATCGATCCGACATACAAGCCGACCAAGTAGAAACGCCAAAAATTCGGACCAGAGAAGGCACAAGCCGTCAACGATGAGGTCGAGCGGTTACTGAGGTCAAGTACCCTAATTGGCTAGCAAATCCCGTGGTCGTAAAAAAGAAGAACGGCAAATGGAGGATTTAAGACAGTTTTCCTTTGCCTCATATCGACCGCCTCGTGGAAGCAACTGCCGGAAACGAGCTACTCTCGTTTATGGACGCATTCTCCAGCTACAACTAGATTCTTATACATCCACAAGATCGGGAAAAGACATCATTTATCACGGACCGCGGCATATACTGCTATAAGGTTATGCCCTTTGGTTTGAAGAACGCTGGAGCAACGTACCAACGCCTGGTCAACCGAATGTTTGCAAGCCAGTTCGGGCGAACTATGGAAGTCTACATTGACGACATGCTTGTCAAGTCGCTCGTCGCTTCCGATCATGTCAGCCATCTTCGCACATGCTTCGATATTCTAGACCAATATGGCATGAAGCTCAATCCCACTAAGTGCACGTTCAGCGTAACGTCCGGCGAGTTCCTCAGATACATAGTCACACAGCGCAGTATTGAAGCTAATCCGAAGCAGATCGCAGCTATACTCGAGCTCCCGTCTCCGACAACCAAACGAGAAGTCCAGCAACTAACCGGACGCATTGCAGCACTTAATCGGTTCATATCCAGATCGACAGACAAGTGCTTGCTGTTCTACCAACTTCTCTGCGGTAACAAGCATTTGGAATGGAACGAGAAGTGCGAAGAAGCTTTGTCCGAGCTTAAGAAATACTTGTCTACACCGCCAGTTCTATCCAAGCCCAAAACTAGCGAGACGCTCTACCTTTACATCGCGATCTCGGAGTACGCGGTCAGCTGTGTCCTTGTTCGAGAAGACCGTGGCGAACAGAAGCCAATTTTCTACACGAGTAAGTCCCTCGATGGATCAGAATATCGCTACCCAACCTTGGAGAAATTCGCCTTCGCCGTGGTTATCTCCGCACGAAAGTTACGCCCGTACTTTCAGTCGCACTCGATCGTTGTCTTAACCGACCATCCTCTCCGCACCTTCTTTCACAGCCCAAGTCAATCCGGCCGACTCGCCAAATGGGCCATCGAGCTTAGCGAATACGATATCGAGTATTGAGGAAGGACCGCGACGAAATCCCAAGTGTTGGCGGACTTCTTGGTCGAACTCCCACTCGAGCTCGTCGATGCTAACCCCGCCATACAACCATGGATCCTTCATGCCGATGGTTCCTCTTCCCATAAATGATCCAGCGTCGGAATTCGTCTCAAATCTCTGGAGGGCGAAGTCATCGAGCAGTCGTTCCGCCTCGGATTCCCGGCATCAAACAACGAAGCCGAATACGAAGCACTAATTACTCGCTAAAGGAATCGGCGCCGAACACGTCCATGCCTACTGTGACTCTCAACTCGTAGCTAATCAGTTTCACGGTGAAAACGAAGCCAAGAATGATCGCATGGATGCATACCTCAAAGTCCTCAAAGATATTGCTTCGGAATTCTCGACCTTTGAGCTCACGAAAATACCGCGTGACGAAAACGCAACCGCTGACGCTTTAGCCGCCCTTGCGACTAACTCCGATCCCGATCTCCAGCGAACAATCCCAGTCGCGGCAATCGAACGACCTAGTATCGAGCCCGCGCTGAGCTGCAACATTGTTACAAGACGACGCAATTACGAAGCCCGACCCAACCTAGCTCCACCCCTCACCCGAAAGACAAAGCCTAAGGAAGTTGTTACCAATCTCGATACCGATATGAACGAATAAGACGACAACGAGTCCGATCACGAGGACGAATCCGAAGGCCAACACGTTCCAATTGATATTGAAGCCGAGGGCGAAGATGAGCCAGAAGATTGGACTTTAGAGATCGTAGGCTACATTGGCGATGGAACGGTTCCCGCAGACAAATGGGCAGTTCGGCGCCTTAAAGCTTGCGCAGCTCGATATGTGGTTATTAAAGGCACTCTCCTTAGATGGGACGAGTCCGGTGTACTTTTAACTTGTGTTCACGGCAAAGACATCATGGAAGTTATGCAGAAAGTACACGAAGGAGAAGGATGAAATCACTCTGGAGCTCGATCCTTGGCATTTAAGATCAAAAAAGCCGGTTATTATTGGCCCTACTATGCTTTCCGACTGCAAAAAGTATCTTGCACGCTGCGAGAAGTGCCAACGTCATGGCCCGATGATCAACCTTCCTACCGAACTACTGATGACCTCGACCGCACTATATCCTTTCATGCGTTGGGCAATGGACATCATCGGTCCATTTCGCCGATCTACGACCCAGAAGCAATACGTTCTGGTCGTTACCGACTACCTCACCAAATGAGTCGAAGCCGAGGCATACCCCGAGATACACGGCATTGACGTCAAAAAGTTCGTCTAGAAATTTATCATCTGCCGACACGGTGTCCCGTATGAGATCTTCACAGATAACGGAACCCAGTTCACTTCAATAATTTTCACAGATTTTTGCGCCAAGTGGAAAATCCGCCTAAGTTTCTCTACCCCACGATACCCACGAGGAAACGGGCAAGCCGAAGCCACGAACAAAACCATTATCGATGGTCTGAAGAAGCTATTGGATACGGCTAAGGGAACTTTGGCGGACGAACTTGATGGCGTCTTATGGTCCCATCGAACTACACCACGACGTTCCACCGGTCAATCACCTTTCTTCCTCGCGTATGGTACGGAAGCTATGTGTCCAGCTGAACTCAACGTTCCTAGTATTCGCCGAACCATGCTCACTCAGCAACCCGACGCGAATAAAGATATGATGCTAGACACAATTGACTTAGTCGAGAAACACCGAGAACAAGCGTTACTCCGGATACAAAACTATCAACAACTGGCAGCTCGTTACTACAACAAGAAGGTTACAGGCCGTCACTTCGAAGATGGCGATCTCGTGCTTCGCAAAGTTTATCAGAACACAGAAGAAAAGAACGCTGGAAAGCTCGGCGCGAACTGGGAAGGACCATACCAAGTAATGAAGGTTGTTAAACCCGGCGTTTATCAACTCATGAAGCTCGACGGCACTCCAATCCTGCGATCTTGGAACTCAATGCATCTCAAACAATACTACTATTAGTTCGAATTTTCGATCTAAAAAAAAAAAAACAAAAGGAGCCTCCGAACTACTTAGTTCGGAGCAAAATCCATTTTTGTACTTAGAACTACGAATGGCTTGATCCCTTTTAAAGGGTACGTAGGCAGCTCGTTACCGAGTCCAGCTATAACATCAATAAAATTTTATTAAGTAAAAACGTTTAAGTTTTAGTTCGGTAATAACGAGATACCAAACTCCTACTTTTTAACATCGACTTCCTGGCCAGTTGTTCGATAGCATTCCACATGAATGCAAACTTAAAAAGCCGAGATCCGTCTCGCGAACACTCATATGGTGCCGTGGTAAAAACCACATTAAAAAGCCGGGGCCAGTCCCGCATTAAAAATTCTAAGTCACCAAGAACAATAAGCCGAGCTCATCTCGCATACTTATGTTCGACTTAGAAAACCTTGAGCTCGTCTCGTGCGTTTACAAGAGTTCGATCAAACTCACTCTTCTAGTACGATACGACTCACTTGGGTTCCCCAGGCCGAGCTTTAATACTTTCACAACAAGCCGAACTCCTCACACTATAAGCCAAGTTCTCAACATTTGCACATATAAGCCGAATTAACGCAATTCGCTACCAAAAGATAAAATTAAGTCCGAACTAAACACCGATCTACTACTTGACAGATTTTACGAAGCAATAAAGAAAAATATACTCAAGATATAACGAAAAAGCATATAATTAAAGCCCTCCGAAAGGCAAATAAGTTCGAAAAATAAAGAAACCCACCGAGGGTTCAGAAATAAACAAAATATTACATAAACATATAAAATAACCTATTAAAGGGCAACTGAGTTTGACTTAAAGAAAAAAGTAAAAAGACTAAACAGTCTTCGAAGTCGCAGCTTGATCGGCATTAAGTATATCATCATTTGAGCCGAACTGCTCGCCTCTCGTTGGATCTTGCGCACTTTGAGTCACGTTCCCAACCGGAGCATCATCATCCTCTTTTGGAATCGGAGACATTCGTTTATCCTCTTCTGTGAGAACGCAAGCATCAACCGAACGAAAGTCTTGTAGCGCCTTAGCATGCTTTGCCTCGATCTCGGCCACCATCTCGGGCAGGACTTCATACAAACCCTTCTTCTTCAGCTGTTTTATGAAGCCGAGAACTCCGGTAAGCTGGTTGACCACCAGGTAAGGCTTACGAACACGGTCAGCGTCATCCAAGCTGCGGAGAACCTTTTCCAGGCGTTCACAAGCCTTCGCATGAACGCTTTTTGCTCGACCTTTCCAATGGGCCACCAAACCTTGCAGTCGTTCCTTATCTTTCTCGAATTCCCGAGAAAGTAAGCCCTGCGCCTCGGTCAGTTCGGCTCTCACGACTTTAAGCTCCGAACTCTTCTTCTTCAGCAGGTCAACAGCGGTGTGAAGAGTATCATTGATCTGGAGCTCGGTGGCAAGACACTCCTCCGCCTTAGAAATTCTTTCTTCTAGCTCGGCGACTCTCACTTGCTCATCATACAGAGCAACCTCATACGCTGCGACCAAATTGTTGGTCTAGCTGGCGAGCTGCGAAAAAGAGAATTAAATCAGAACTCTTACTTAGGGATGGGATTCATAGCTGCATCGCTCGGCTCCTCTTCGTCGAACAGAGTGGGAATTTCATCGAGTGAAAGCATTCTTGCAGTTCGGGCTCGCCTAGCTTGCGGTTTTGCCACTTTCCGTCTGGGAGCAGCTCGAGGCTTGTTAGCTCGACTCTTTGGCTTCAGGGGCTTCGGTTCCTTGACAGAAGCTGTAAAAAAAAAGTATAAGGGAGAGTTCAGAAGAAACTCAAAATAAGAAGATATAAGTGAACTTATTAATCAAACCTGATTTCTTAGCTCGGCGCTGAAGAATTTCTTCCCAAACTTCGGGCCAACGACGTTTGCCGGCTTCACTAAAAGCTGCTTGGAATTCGGGAGTGAGTCCAGAATTGAGAAGAATGCTTGGGAGATAACGACCTGCAAAGATGAACCAAAAAAGGAGTTAGAAAGATACGAAAACAAAAATCAATGAAGTATAAAATTGTCTAGATCTACCAATCGGAATCTTCCACTCCGATTGAGTTGAGATGTCAGAGTTGCTGACTGTGAGATCGTTCATCTCGAGGAAGAAGTACTGGGATTCCCAGTCGTTATATTTACTGGGTTTGACCCCAGTGACGATGTCTTTCTTCGGCTTGGCGTTCGCTGCGAAGAACCACTCCTTGGACTTGTGGATATTTACCGAGAAGATGTCTTCGAAGAGCCGACTAGTCGGAATCTCATCGAGCTCAGTACACAGAGTGACGAAGCCTACGTAGTTCGTCACCGATGCCGGTATCATCTTAGTGAGAGCTACGCCACGCCGATTGCAATATCCGAGCAGACGAGAGGGAATTGGAAGAAAGAGCCCGCATTGCGTGAAGTACATCAGGTAGATGCAGAGGAAGCCTTCGGGAACGTCCCATGGCCGATCTCCAGCTTCAGGTATTATGAAGATGACCTTCTCTGAGAGCCCGTTTTCTTCGAGTACGGCCTGAACTGCACCCGGAGAAAGAGAAGAAGACGGCACGTCATGAGGACGGACAACTCTTCGTTTTGTAATTAGTGGTGATGCGTGGTTCACCGCTTCAAGGTTGTCCTCGGCAGCTTCTACTTCGGTATCATTCCTTTCGGGATTCTCTTCTTCAGATTTCACGAGTCTCCGTTGCCAGTTGCTCAGGAGCTTCTATTCGCGGTCGAGATCGGCTACTACTTACACCAGCCGATTTAGAATTCTTGCGGACCAGCTGTGGAGGATTACTTTCCCTTTGAGAAGAGTTCAGTGAAGGAGGATTTGAAGAAGAAGAGCTCGGTTCCGAAGATTCACGACGATCTTCCGGCAGAGTTTGATTAGAAGAAGAGTTGATTGAAGGGCTAGAAGACATTCTGAGTTCGGAGAAACGGAGTTGAAGGAAGATCTAAAGGAAATGAGGAACAGGTTGAAGATCGATCGGAAGGATTGAAGATGGATCGGAGAACTTGAAGATTGATCGGAAAATTTGAAGATTGATCGGAAAATTCAAAAGATTGCGGCGGAGAAAGTAGAAGAAACTAGAGAGAACTGCGAATAAAATCCTAGAGAGAGAAATAAAATCTAGAGAGAAGGGAGAGCAGCGTACCTTATATATGCTTGAGCGAGAATAATGAATGCATTGGGGATTTATTCCTTTATAAACGGTGGGAATCGTGGTTCATTGATTTTCGCGAAATCCCGGAATTCACGCGCCTTATTGAAGACAGATTGCGAAACGTCCGGGAAAGTGAATCGATTGCAGTTACCGAGCTCGGTTTGTGACCTACCTTTAGGTTTAGATCGAATGAGTTCGACTAAGAGCCGTACCCTTTCATCGAACTGAGGGGGGGGGGAGGCTAACTATTAGAGGTGAAAACCGCACCCCGGGTTTTCTCCGGTACAAACCAAGATCGGCACGACGTAAGCCTGGTTTACGAAGGGAATGTACCGAGAATATTGGGCCGAGTGAGTTCTTGGGCCGAACGTAGCCCAACAAGCCGAAGTTGGTCAGAAACTTCTCAAATGAACCGAGAAGTTCTCTGAGTTCGGAGGAAAATAGAAAGTTTCCGAGTAGAAAAAGGAAACTACCATAAGAAAAGGAAAAAAACTGAGAGAAAAGAAAAGTCTTCTCGGTCCTATATCGCAGAGAAGACTCACGAAGACCAACTTAGAAGACATATATAAAGGAAGAGAAATCGACACCAGAAGATACAGAAAATTCTCGAGAGACTTGGAGATTGAGAGCTCAAGGCATTCATTAGTTTCTTAATTTCCTAAGTCTTAGTTCGTTTATCATTTACATAGATGAACTCAGTTGTATTCGCGACCGATCTAATAAAATCCAAATTTTCGAACTAAGTTATTGTTTTGTCCCTTGTCGATATAGACATATCAACACAATGAATCACAACAGATCCAAAAAAAAAAAGTTGCTCTTAGTCATCTTCGTGAATGCTGCGAATTGCAGCAGTGATTTTCTTGCAGTGAAACTCCACAGTTTTCATCCAATTCTCAATATCTCCTATTTCCTGTCACAAAAACACAGAACCAAAATGAACGAACAAACAAACAAGACAGCCTTAAAGAAGACAAAACGAGATTTTTCTTTTTGGTCTAAAATTTGTAGAGATGAGAAACGACTTTTTTTGGAAGAGTTAAACGACGCGAAGTTTTTTTAATAAATAGTGTAAACATCACGATATCACACACTTGCACTGACTTTTCCTTGTTTCAAAACAAGAAATTACTTGAATTGGTTATCAAGATTACAGCCACCACAAAAAAAATTGGTTATCTTCAACTTCTTCTTCGTTTTCTCTGCGGTTTTCCACTGTAAACTCTGATTCTGATGCTTTGATTGATTCTAATTTCTTTGGGATATTTTATTTTTGGGGATTCTTTTTTTACCGTACCTTGACCGCAATGTGTACTTATGGAAAGACTTATGAAGCAAAACCCGTAACAAGCTTTGCTTGAAGTCTATGAAACTAAAAAGACTTAAAAGATGTGAGCTCTCACCTAAAAATTCGTTAAAATCCTAAATGTGAAAAATGAAAAGAATGAAATCAAGAACTGAGAAGTCTATATATGTTTTTCAATTCTGATCAATTTGCTTCTAATGAAAATGTTGATATTTCGCTGTTGGTGTGGAACTAATCAGTTAATGAACAAGTGAGCCATTGTTGCCAATAAGAGAGTAACTTAAACTACAAGTTATATGAAGAAAGAGTTTCTTTATCAAACTACAACAGCTAAAGCTTTATTCCAGTGTAAATTCACACCAGTAAAAACATGATCACACCACTCAACTTTACCCCAAATCTCTCCTCCTTGGGTTTTTTCCAGAGAAACCTCCGCACAACAAATCTCGCAAGATAATGTTCTACGAAAAAGCAAAACCAGTTTCTCACCGTAACTCACAGTCCTTGACCACACTGAAATTTTCCCCTCAGAAAAAAACTCTTCCAAACCTTTCACCACACTCCAACACTTTTGCTTTGGATCATAAGCTTTTATCTCGTTCTCGTCCGTATCGTGGTAGTATAATACGTCATCAACTACACACGCATTCACCCAAGCCTTAGAATTCAGCATATGGTCCATTTCCCATTTAATCTTCTTTGGGTCGTAAATAAAGCTGTTCTTATCATCCCTCGCATACAGCTTATCAGCCATCACCACACAACCATACGACCACATGTTCCACATGGCGCGTAGCTCAGTGTCTATCTTTATAATCTCATGCTCCCACATTTGTGTTTCTGTATTGAACACCAACATCACCTTCGATTCATAAATTCCAATTACGTAGATTCTCCCGTCAATGATGCCAGCGATTGTATTATACAATGGCACAGGCATGCTTGCGAGGGTTTGCACCGTGTGAGATCTGCAGTCGATGCTTAACGACATATTCTTCTGGTCCCAACCAAACATATATATCCTCGGACCCACTGCGACAAAGCTTTTACAGTAACGCATAGCGGGAAGCAAAGAGAGAAGGAGCAATCTGCGGCTGCCGTTGCCTATCTGGCGGAGAATATACCATCGGTCTTCATCAGTTTCTGTGTCATATAAGACAACATAGAGACAGTGTTCCGTGCAGTCCAACAAAGATCGTCTCGCGTATATCTCAGAGGACTCAACGATTGATCGGAAGTGCTTAGAAACGAGGGAGAGTGTTGGATAGTTGCATCTTGGTACACGTGCTAAGATGTCAATGATGATGTCTTCGGGAAGTAACGTAATCAGGGACGACGATCGCGTCTTCTTTGCACTAATTTTGGATGACATCTCCACCAGATGATCAACAATCACCCGACCTCAGAGAGAAAAAGCACAAAACCCTAACTACCTTTGCTTCTAGGTCAGATTCTAAACTCACAATAACAAATTGAAAAAAAGATTAATATATAACTAAATAAAATGGTAGACCTTCAGGCTCCGCCCAGTTATTTGGTTGGCCGAAAATACCGTGACAATATCCACATATTTTTCTTTTTCGTTTTTGCAATTGTTTTTCCTAATTTTTAAAAAATTGGAATAAATCATTTACCAGTGTTGGTGGACAAGTAACAAGTTTGTCGATGGATCCTGTTTTTCTCCAAATGCATTGATGAAGATCCAAGATGACTACTCCAATGCTGCTGAGGTGCTGCCTTTTGCATCTCCCAATAACAGAGGCGCGGTGGGCCCGAGCTGGTGCCATGAGAGTTGAAGTTTGGAACTGTCGAGGCTTAGGACAACTCCTGACAGTTCGACGTCTTCAGGAGATGTAGAGGGTGTATCTCCCAGACTTGTTGTTCCTGGTGGAAACAAAACAAAGAAGTAACTATGTTAGGGACATAGGTGTGTTGTTGGGTTTTGATGATATACAGATTGTTCCTCCGCATGGTTTAAGTGGTGGTTTAGCAGTATTTTGGAAGAATTATGTTTCGGTTAAGTGTATTTCCTTTGATTCAAGGCTTGTAGACTTATCTATTGAATATAAATCTTTTAAGTTTTACTTGTTTTGTGTCTATGGGAATCCTATGCCTAAATATCGAAATCATCTATGGGAAAAGCTTCAAAGAATTTCCACATCTAGGTCTGGACCATGGATGATGTGTGGTGACTTTAATGAAATTTTAGATCAGAATGAAAAAAGAGGAGGTAGAGTAAGAAATGCAGGAAGTTTTCGTGATTTTAAAACTATGATTCAAGTTTGTGGAATGTCGGATCTGAAGTTTAAAGGGAATCAGTATAGTTGGGTTGGGAAAACAAGAAGTAGGGTTGTTGAGTGTTGCTTAGACAGAGTTTTGGTAAACTCAGAATGGTTGAGTTTATATCCAGCTTCTGAGAATGAATTTTTGGACTTAGCCTAGTCTGATCACAGACCAATGATCGTATCAATTGAATATGAAGCTCGGGTGAAAAGAGGTCAGTTTCGTTATAATAAAAGACTGTTTTTTGAAGATGATTTTGCTGATACAGTTCGAAGGTCCTGGACAAAGAATGTTGGAAATGGTAATAGTTTTGCTTCGCATCTGGTTGTATGTAGAAAGGAGATGGCTAAATGGAAAAGAAGAAACAGGAGTAATGCAGCACAATGTATTAGTAAGATTCATCACCAGATTGATGTTGCTGTAAGAGACAATAGTGTTCCCTCTTCTACAGTTTATAATTTGCGAAAGGAATTGAATAAAGCATATATAAATGAGGAACTCTTTTGGCCTTTAAAAAGCAGGAACAGATGGCTTCAGCTAGGTGATAGAAACTCCAAATTCTATCATGGAGTTACCAAAGCAAGAAGATTACGTAACTGTATCAAATTTGTGAAAGATGCTCATGGTATTATACACAAGAAAGATGAGGCGATCGCAAAGGTAGCTGAGGACTATTTCAAGGATCCCTGTTCATTTTTGTATCTGGATGCTGCATCTAGCCGTAAATGTTCAAATGTTGTTCGTTTTTCAAAAAAAAAATTGCGTTCAGATGCAGCATTTGGATGCAAATTGATTAGCATCTCAAAAATCTGGATATTATAGATGCTGAGAAATAGAGCGTTCGGATACAGCGTTTGCATCTAGTTTATGTAAAAGACATTAATGCTTTTACTAAAATAAAAATCTTGATTTCTACAAACATCACAAAATTTCGATTTCCAGAAACATCACAAAATCTCGATTTTCCGCTAAGACAAAAAAAATTTCGATTTTTCGTAAAAAACGAAAAATCTTGATTTCCCGCCAAAGACGAAACTCGCCAAAAACGCAAAATCTTGATTTTCCGCTAAAAACGAAAACTCTCGGTTTCCCACCGAAAACGCAAAATCTTGATTTCCCGCAAAAACACAAAATCTCGGTTTCTCACCAAAAACGAAAAATCTAAGTTTCTCGCCAAAAACGCAAAATCTCGATTTTCCACCAAAAACGAAAACTCTCGGTTTTTCGCCAAAAACGCAAAATCTCAATTTTCCGCCAAAAACAAAACTCTCGGTTACCTGCCAAAAACGCAAAATCTCGATTTCCCGCAAAAAACACAAAATCTCAATTTCCCACCAAAAACGAAAAATCTAGGTTTCTCGCCAAAAATGCAAAATCTCGATTTCCCGCCAAAAACGAAAACTCTCGGTTTCTTGCCAACAATGCAAAATCTCAATTTCTCGCCAAAAACAAAAAATCTCGGTTTCCTGCCATAAACGAAAAAATCTTTGTTTCTCGCCAAAAACGCAAAATCTCGATTTCTCGCCAATAAATGAAAAATCTCGGTTTCTCGCCGAAAACGCAAAATTTCGATTTCTCGCCAAAAACACATAATCTCGATTTTTCACCAAAAACAAAAACTCTCGTCTTTTCACCGAAAACGCAAAATCTCGATTTACCGCCAAAAACACGATATCTAGATTTTCCATCAAAAACAAAGTTTCAGTAAAAAATTTTCCCGTCAAATATGCAAAATCATGTTTTCTCACAAAAAATGCAGAAAAAAATATTTTTATATATTTTTAAAACTTAATTTAATAAAAACATCATTTATTAAAAAATATTAATTCAAAAGTATGTTCTTTTTATTTATTTGATATATTTTGTATCCAACAATTTTTCTAAATTTACAAACGAACAATTTAGTATCTAGATGTAGCATCTTGATGTAAAACCTAGTTTCCAAAACAAACAATATCTAGATGTTGTATCTAAATGAAAATCTAGATGCAACATCTAGATCCAAAAACAAACAGGTTACTTCATCAAGTTTCAAGTACATCAAGTTTGTCAGAGATATTCCCAAATCTATTACAGAAAGTCACAGGTGATATGAATGAGTTATTAATTAGACCAGTTACGGATATTGAGATTAAAGAAGGTGTGTTTAATATTGACCCAGATAAAGCTCCAGGAGAAGATGGATTCACGGCAGCCTTCTATCAACAATTCTGGGAGATATTAGCACAGATGTATGTTCAATGGTGAAGAAGTTTTTTGAGCTCAACGTGTTAAAACCACGTTCGAATCATACGCAGATTTGTTTAATCTCAAAGACAACAGATGCTTCGGAAATGTCAGATTTGTACAATTCTGGGAGATATTAACGTAAGATTGCCTGGGTAGCTTGGAAGAGGTTGTCTTTACCGAAGAATGAAGGGGGTTTAGGTTTTAGGGATCTTCACAAATTTAATTTAGCCTTACTAGCAAGACAAGCTTGGAGAATATTGCAGAATCCAGGTTCATTGTTGGCTAGAATTTACAGAGGACGTTACCATAATTCAACGACATTCTTAGAGTCGTTGAGCGGAGGTCACCCATCTAATGGATGGAGATCTATTCAAGCAGGTAAAGAACTGCTACAAAAAGGGTTGAGAATCCAAATTGGAGATGGACAACATACAAATGTCTGGAAGGATAATTGGTTACCAACAATTCCACCAAGACGGGCTGGAGAGGGTACTTTATATTCAGAGTTACGGGTTTGTGATCTTTGGAAGAATGGAGTTCGAGGATGGGATACAAATAAGCTAGCTACAGGTCGTTCTTAATGCAGAGGATGTCGCTTTAGCTGAACAAATACGTTTATCTCGTTTTGCTGAGAAGGATAAGCATATCTGGGCTTATACAAAGGTCATGCACAGTACACTGTTAAATCGGGCTATTGGTTATCAATACATTTATTCGATGATGAAGATATGCCTGAACCTCCTCCAGGTTCAATTACTCTTAAGAACGAAATATGGAAGATGAGGATTCAACCAAAGATACAACTATTTGTATGCTCCTTTTACTCTATGATTAATAAAATGGTTAGATGCAAAAAAAAAAAAAAAAAATCATCTTTCAGTATTTTTTGAACAAGGAGGATCTAGCTGTGTTTTTGATTTTCTGTGTTTAATCTCATTATCTACTTAAATCTCGAATCCCAAAGTTTTTGGAATAGTTTGTTGATAGACTTTCATTATTTTTTTCCTAAGTCTCGATGAACCATGAATGTTGCATGAGACAAACCTGACCATGGCATAAGATATAGGACCCTAATATATATACTGTAACAATTCTTTCACTCTGCATTTGAGGGATAACCTGTTAAAGAAAAGAGCTTTTCATGATCCTCCTTCGAGTAAATGATAATCAAACACTTATCCAAAAACGTGGACCTTACTCAGACAAAGAAACATTAAAGGATTGGTATATATGTCTCCTCAGACTCTCAAAACACTCAAGATCCAATTTTTAAAGATCAATAAAAGTAGTTTGGTGTTTTTTCTTTACAGAATCATTCTGGAAATTTTATCATCGCTCTATCAAAACCCCATCAAGCGAATGAATCACAATAGATCCAGAAAATGTTGCTCTTAGTGATCTTCGTGAATGCTGCGAATTGCAGCAGTGATTTTCTTGCAATCAAACTCCATAGTCTTCATCCAATTCTCAAAATCTCCTATTTCCTGTCACAAAAACACAGAACCACCATGAACGAACAAACAAACAAGACAGCCTTAAAGAAGACAAAACGATTTTTTTTTTAAGTCGTAGAGATGAGAAACCTTAACGGCGCTATTAACGGCGTGAGTAGCGGCAAGCCAGTGATCCGTCTGTTTGCCGAATCGCGCCACCGTCACCGCCAGAGATCTTATCTCCGCCTCAATCCGTTTCTCGTTAACGAAACACTCCTCCACTCCTCCGTTCACCGCCTTCACGAGCAGATCCGCCGTTCTCGCCGCGTGCCTGATCGCCTCCTTCCTCGATCTCTCTGTTTTCGTTTGTGAAAAATCTCACATCTATTCTCTCGATTGTTATCAGAATAAGCAGAGGAAAAAATACTCGATTTTGCGTACCGGTCTTTTCCCGGAGCTGTAACGACGATCGACGGTTGTCATCGATCAGCTGCAGCAGACTCGATTCCAGAGTTCCAGTTTCCTCTTCCGTTCTCTCCTTCTCTGAAAACGATAGCACGCGCCCACGCGCCGCCGACGGCATCGACATCGAAATCGGCGTATTCATTATATCACCGGTTAACTAATTGGTTCGGTGATAATTAATTGTTCCTGACTATTTCTGGTTGTTATCGAATACTCCCATCTTGTTGCACTACGAGCCGTTTTTTAAGGAAACGTCACGCATTCTCGCGTTACAAATTAACACGGTTTTTTTTAGATGATTATTTTATTAATACTGAGGTTTAAGTTACCTAAATGTTTAGCCAAACAAATTTCCAGTATTGACTTTTGCAATCAAATCTTGACATATTTTGAATAGTACTACTTATTATAAGTTTTTTTTTTAATTCTAAAAATATTGGAAATTTCTCTTTGACACATAGAGCATACGTAATTTTCCTTTTGGCAACTTTCAACTCCCTGTTATTTCAAAATGTATGATATGATACAAAAAAATCTTTAAAAAATCTCTATATTATTATTTAAGTAGACAATTTAAAAAATAACTTTTATTTTGTAATTTATTATATGAAATATCTTTAAAAAATAAAGAATAATTAAAATAAGAAAATATATAATTATATTTTAAAACTATTGACAAAAATATGGAAGTTTTTGTTCTTCATTTAATAGAGTACTAGGATACTGGCCCGCACGCATGTGCGGGCTTGAATATTTTTTAAAATTTTAATTTTATCGGGTATATTGTTAAGTTTTTGGATCCAATTTTATAATATTGATATTTGACAGTGTGTGGGACTAGAGTGTTATCAATTTTGGCCGAATGGTATGTTATTAGTATAAGAATTAGATTGTGTCTTACAATTGGCTCATGTTTGCAGTTATAAATTCTAAGTAATTATAATTAGGTATGTATAATGAAGAAAGTGCAGATGAAAAATACATGTAATTATGATTACATACATTAATTTTATGTTCATAAGTTATTCATCGAAATGTGACCTATATGAACATATTTTATAAATTATATATGAAGATGTATTCGTTTATTTTGAATTGTATCTTCCTTAAGAAATTGTAATAAATCAGTCAAATATTATTTAATATATTTTAATTATAAAGGACTTTTGGGAAATATGAAACACAGCGAAGAAAAATGAGGAGTCACTCTGTACGAATTCTATAAATACACACCATAAGAGAATTTTGATCAACTAACCAAGCAAACAATTACTCACTCAGGCACAATCCATACTACAATTATTATTCTCATGTGATCCTCACACATACGTACAAAAAATATGTTTATATGAAAGAAAAATACACGTTTTTCTATATAATATTTCTTGTGCATCAGAATAAGTAATTTTATTCATTGTATCGCCATAGAGTTATTGTAATTATATTACTTCTGAAATCTCACTTTCGACAGGAAGTATACTATTAGTACTTTATACCAAATTCTGGATAGAGTAGAGATACAAATAATTTTGATCAGTAGGTAATGAGAAATGTATACCGTTTTCCATAAGTTTTTGCTATTGTTGATTTTTTATTATTCACTGGATTTTTTAGAAAAACTGTCCTTGCTTATGTAGGAAATTGTTATTTACATCGAATGAGATCCAATATTGTGTAAGACATAAAAACCTTTTAATTGGTATTTTTTAATTTGAAATATTACGATTTTCCAAATTTGTAGGAATATTAGGTTTATTATTTCTCATCGCAGCAATTATCTAAAATAACAACAAATCACATTTTTCTATATTATGTATTTCATTTAAATTTGAAATTTAAAAAGTTGATCAATTTTATTAGAGATTTCCAAAATTTGAGATATTTTATCTTATTAACAACTAAGCTACGATTAATCCGCATCAACAATACATTAAATTACAACTATAACAGTTTATTAACTAAACTATAAATTATAAGTTATGGTATATTTAATGAAATGTTAATTGGTTGACTGTTGTATTAATTATGTAATATGTAAAGATTAAAAATGTAGTATTACGTAATTTAGAAAATTAAGACTATGAAAAACAACAAAATGAAAGTAACTTATTGAAATAAAGATTCAGCATGCAATTTTAAAAATAATCTTAAAAAGACATATAAATCTAATTGACCGGGAATAAGCCCATTGCAGAGCAAGCTTCTCTGAAGGTGTCGTAGACAACACCATTAACTGTTCGGATATCTTCATAACTGTGAAGACCTCTAATGATATTCAACAGACAACCCAAATAAAAAATTTTCCCATCATAAATTGAATAGTGTTGAAGAATAGTTGGATTTCCTGAACCCTTCACCTGTGGCCTCCACTCATGCAATGTGGCATTCCAGACAAATTGATGAGATAATTTAGTGTAGAGCATGAATCTGGCAGTTGGGTATATCTTGTTACACTCCATCCAAACAATAAATTTTGTATTTTTCATTAGTTTGTCCACCTTGTTTCGCTTGGGAGAATTTTTTCTTGGTAGATGAAATTGAATAATTTCTGAAAACAATCATAAGAACTTGTTAAAACAGTTAAAAAGAAACAAATAATGTATGATAAGAAATTATAAAGAGTAAGTCTCTATAGTTCTATACCAAGGATTCTTTTAATAGAATAAAGTTGGACGCAGAATGCTTACCTATCCTGTTCATAGCAGTAGAAATGGAGAATATTGAGAATTTTTTTTCAGTGTAACAAATGAAGTTGCAGTTCATAAAAGTATGATGTGAATATATAGATGGATTAAATAGGGCTTACACGAATATACGAATAAATTAAAGATTGCAATATGCATCTCGTTATAGAAAGTAACAACAGTATATCAATATCTTTCATATTATATTTTAAAAAATCCAGAATATATGGTTAGATAATTCAATTTATACATAATTGCGTCATAAAAATATTAGTTCGAAATAATCGGAGCACAATATTATGTTACCATATATTGCAGTTTAAATCAAACTGTAAAGAAGGAAAATCCAAATTTTTAAACATTTTTGTATGAGACAAGTTATGTGAATTGGACGAAGAAGAGTTATATAAATATTATGTCCATTTATCAAAAACGAAAGTGAAAAAGTCAAACTGGTTGGTTGAAACAGTATTCCCAAGAAAACATAGAAATTTGGTGACATTGAATATTTTTTAACTACCCTATCCTATATAAAATATGAGGTAGCTTCTATTATAAAAATACTTATAAAATTTACTCTGCAACCCTAAACGCTTGATAAGAGATTAGACAAAAATGGAAAATCACCAAGATAAACGTTATGATGAAAACGGATTACTAAAAATTAATCCACCACCATTGAACATGAGATTTGGTGTGGAAGAAACACCATCACCTCCTCCAATTTCTGAATCAGAGATGGAGCAAAATAATATGTGGAAAGAGATGAATGACTTTCTGAGCAAATCAACTGCGAAGGCCCTCGAGGTTCCTTCTGAGGTAATTTAAACTTTAAATTATTCCGTTTTATTAATAATTTCTGTATTATTGGATGTTCATATCAATATGTAATATCTGCAGCTTGATGAAGAAAAATCGACTGATGATCCAAATGAACGTTGCAAGAACGGAAAACACGATCTCCATCTAGATCTGGAGATAGGTTTGAAATGTATAGAATGCGGCTTCGTTAAGACAGAAATCCGCTACCTAGATACATCTTCGTGGGTAAGCTGTTAATATTCCATTAATACATTGATTTGTTTAACTAATATGTTTTAAGTTAACTACATAATATGTTTTTGAATATTTTAGGCACATAAAAATAAACGTGGAAGGAGAAACTTCGAAGTTTAGCTAAAATTATCTCTGTTTTTTTTTTTGTTTTTTTTGTACCTTAATTATCTTGAATAAAATTTTAAAAAAATAATTATTCTCCCAATTCATTTTCTCATATATGTGTATTGATTCGTAAGATTATAAGCTCATCTGCTACATTGATTATAATCCACAAACATTAAAACATCGATAATTTATATAATATTTTACACTCAACTCCAAAGATAATGAGAAAAGCTTAACACTAGTTGTCAGCAGTGAAATGCAAACGTCAATCGGAATTAATTTAAAATTACTCTTACACGTAAAGTTGTTAATAGATCAATAGTGAGCATTGGACAAAAAAAAAATCAATACTGAGCAAACGTTGTTAATTGCATAAAAAATGTTATAGTTGCATCGCGTGGCATAATTATAAATAAAGAAACTCATAAAAACTCGTAATAAATGTAATTTCCAAGTCTACCGTAATAAATTGGTATGGTACTAAATTTGGCATAATATGAAAAATGCTCGTTAAAATATTGTAGTTGTATAATTTGGCAATATCTTATTATTATCGAAATGTAAAATATTGGATGGAAAAAAATGTCTATAGAGGAAGTAACATTTCTAAATTCAAATAAATTCTATATATAGATGGTATATGTTATATCCAAAATTATACATATATACATGTAAAATATATAAACAATAAATACAATGATATTAAAGGACATAAGTAAAATGACAATTAAACATTACCATAAATAAATACTAAATATTTCATTACAAATATACGAAAGTAGGTTCAAATACATCCCAGTTTTATGGGAAAATATTACATAATGTTTGAACGTTTAACAGTTGGTATTAAAATATAAGTAGAGGGATTAAAGTTATGGCCAGCTCGGATCTCCATGAATATCGGTAAAAAGAAGCCTGACAGAAAATAATTTCAAGTTAATAATTGAAAAAAATTAAAATAACCCATAAAACTTATTATATACATTAATACCAATTAGAAAATTACCTGTCAAAATAATCAGAAACCTCTTTTATGTGAGGATTGAAAATTATTTCATAATGGTCTCCAGCATTCCTTATACGATATCACCCTGTATGATTTAGAAATATAAAGGGAACAAATGTTAGAAGCCAAATTATCATATAAACAAAGTCAAAATGAATGTTCCCACTCACTAACCTTCGGAATCATAGGTCAGACGAAACATGCGCAAAGTCAAAACTGTTTCATAAGTACCTATGTCTTCCCACTTCTTCCAGAAATCCAGAGCAGTCTTCCCAATGAGTTCGATGTCCATATCATTATAACTAAACCAAAAATTATATTACAACAACATTAACTAAAATATAAATACTCTGAATTATAAGACAAAAGATTGGCCTTTACATATATAGATGATCATATAAAATGTCTTACTTCATGTCCTTTATCTGAATGTCCAAATTGTGAGACGGTCCAAAAATCATCTCGTATAGGTCATCAATGTCAGTACTTAGATCATCATCAACATAGATGATTACGCCGATCAAATCTACAAAGAAACATTTTCATTACACAATATTTATAACCTTATATATTAATTGAATAAAGGTGAGAAGCTTAACCGATAGAGTACTCAGTAGGGAAATTCTCTCGAATAATGGCATCAAATGGCATAAACTCCATCATATGCTTAGGATTGACTTGAAAGGTCTTGTCTACAACAGTATCGGCGTTCATTATGATGAAGTGGTAGTTTATAGTATTTCTAAAAGATCCGAACGCATTGACAACGTTGAAGAATTTGACATAATTCCATTCTCCTTCTTTAAACTTTGTACCGAGGTAAGAAATAAGACCCTGATCTATCGATGCCTCTATTTTGTAACCCTAAATTCGTGAACCAAATAATCTTTTCAGAGATTCATGTGTTTAAATGTTCATAACATGTAACAGAATAAAAAAATTTCAAAAGATGAACTTACATTTTCGTCATCGAGGATAAGATGCAATTTCTGGCGTTGATTACGGTAGTTGAATTGTTCTCAAACTCATAGAACTTTTATAAGAATTCTGGAGTCAGATTTTGTGGGAGAAAGATACTCAAGGGTACAATAGCGAGGTATGTTTTGAGGAAAGTGGTTGTTTTCTGGGACTTTAGGTTTGTTTTTAGTTAAGATGACAAGAAGTTTTTCTACTTGGTCCTTTTATATGTATAGGAAAACAATGGAAAGTATAGGGTTTGAAAGGTTGTATCGTTTTGTAAAATCCGAATAAATAGCAACCTTTGACATTTATTGTATTAAGTGACTTACGACAAAATAGTTCCAGTCAATTCATTGGTATATTTGACTTTTATATTGATTAAATATATATAGTAAAAAATGTAAATATGGTAGGAAAATTTCATATCTTGTACTGACTACTTCTTTTTAATTAAGTCAATTACTTTATTTCATTAATTACAAATCATTAATGAGAGTACAATACCAGAATTTATGTACTCTATTTTTAATACAGACACAAATCACGGACCATCCAAATTTTGAATATCACTGTTATTTTTTGTAATCAAAGAAATAGAAATTAATTGTTATTTAGAAAATATAAAATATTTTTCATTGGATAAGTTATCTCAATCAGAATAATTTAGAAGTATGGTTTAACACTATAAAAATAAGAAATAAGAAACAACTTCTTTTACTGAGGCTGGTCTTCATATCATCG
>NW_006256908.1:5588784-5609108 GCF_000478725.1 Eutrema salsugineum | reverse complement strand
TCGAGAATATAAGATATGAATCTTTCCGATTCAACTATCCATTCATCTAAATACATAGACATACTCACTATTTGGAAAAAAATATATATGTAAAATTTGTAATTAATTAAAAATATCAAATAATAAGGTAGATAGTTACCTCTCCATCTAGTGAAAGAGAAAAATTGCAATACAATAATATGCCTAGAAGACCTTTCACGATTCATCCAAAGATCTTCAAATTTCCTTCCGAAGTTATCCCAAGCAATACATTTCAAAGTTTCTCCACTGTATATTTAAATTATTTAGAACATTATTATTATACTTTAAAATTTATAAAAAAATATACAAATAACAGGTGTTCTGAGAATAAGTTGTACAGACATGAAATCTTGAATTTTAAAACGAATAAGTGGACGTTCCGTGGGTGTGTTCGATGTATCGGACATAGGAACTCCTAACTGAAGTTTCTGAACAAATGTGACAACGCCGAGAAGATCAACTGCAACAATAAAGGACTGCCTTTAAATACATGTTGGAGTTCCTTAGATAAACGATATTTTTTTAAAAAGTTGTAAGAAACATACCAAAATATCTATCTGTATGAATAAATCTATATAAAATATTCATGAAGGCACAAAAAGAGTATATTCCTCTTGAAGACTTCGGATCGGTTTTCTCAACAATGGTATCCTCGAGGAAATGTATATGATAGTTGTTTGATGATATACTTGGACGAATCAATCTGTCAGTAACTTCAAAATTACCAAGAAAAACCCAATCTCCTTAAACCAATCCATATTCGAATTTGTCCATAATATCATATTGAATAGTAGACAGGATGCGATTGTCCTACACGGTTTATAAAAATAAATAATTTAGGAAAACATTTCTAAAACATATATACGGTAAATCTTTTCTAACTTGAAAAACTTACAAATATATCCGCAAGAACTAACATCCGATTAGGTCGATCGAAGAGAGTATAATCATAATAATCTCTTAGTGTCTGTACACAAATACGATATCCGCCATTTGAAATCTGAAGATCGGAAAGTTTTCACAAGGAGACATTCTTTGTTTTAATATTTTTGTGAAGATTGAAGATGAAAAAGAATAAGGAAATGAATAGTTTTCAATGTGATGGAGTAAAACGGTTAGTGTTTTAATGTCATCTTAATTGAAACTCTCGTGTAAATTTATGACAGTTGGTTGGAAAAAAAAAATCACAAATTAAAGTTTCAAAAAAATATAATTAGGGAAAAACAATCTAGGGCAACATTAAAGTTTCACGATTAAATAAAATACGCTAAAAAGGTTCCACAAATACCGCAAACAAAATAACGAATCGAGTTCAAACGTTATCCACCCATTGGACAAATTGGTTACAAATATCAAAAGCAATAACAATCACCAGCAATGCATTTCTGCAATAAGTTCATTACGATTTCTTGCTTCTTCATAACTTCATTGGGATCTCTTGCTTCGGTCGCTTTTTGTTAACAAATCTTTCACCTTCATCCAAATAGTCGGGACTCTTAATTACCTTCTTAGAAGAAGGAGTGAGTGAAGATCCAGACGATGGATTCTCAAGTTCGTCTGAACTCGTAAGCATCAACGGTTGCTGAAGACATAGGTACATTTTTGATGTCTTAATTTAACTAAACGATCAGATTAGCGAGCTTTAGAAGTCTGTAAAAATTTATCATATATTACCTCTGATCGAGAATCCCACTCAGTCATAATGTCGACATCTTGAGACCATAGTTATACTACATACGGAGACTGGCTTCCTTTTGTATGATCTTCTGAAACTTTTATTTTGAAAAGCATCCTCATATTTAGGAGCTTTGTCAAGCCATCAGGGAGCCCTCTTGGTAAATCCTGCGCATCATTATATATAATGGATTAATATTGTTTCAGAAAATGTAAATATTGCATAATGTATACAATTATTACACAAATAACCTCATCATTCTGTTTCATTATAGACTCAGCTGAATGACCTAACAATCTCTGAGCAGTGTCATCAAACATCAGGAAGCGGACATCGACGTCTAAATCATCAGTTACAATCATAAACATGTAATGTAGTACCGGAATAAATGTATGATGAGACGAATCAATATAATAAAATAAAGCGAACATTTATCCAGTCAATCAGAGAAAGTCAATATTTATAATTCTGCTATATGTGCTAGATATATTACCTAAGAAATACTTAATGAAATAAGTAATGTTTTATTGACTTTATGGGACAAATCATTGTATTACCTTGCGACAATGGTATCATATGAATAAATATCACCACAATTTTTGCAATTGAAAAGAGGAATCCTCTTATCATAATCTTCATCATCAGATATAATTCCATGCTCTAAAACTTTGATGTTGCAAGGTTTGCATGCCCAATAATACCACAGCTTTGAAGTGTCAACGTCTTTGACCGTAACACATCTTACAATCTTGCCAGGCTATAACAAAACCATTAATATGTATATAGTCAAATGTAAATATATTTATACCATTGTCAAAATATATAGCTTATACCACTTTTGTATCACGAATTCCAACTATCGTCCGCCTCCTATTTTTCACACCTAAAAATTCTTCACGGTAGTCAATAGCACCACCCTAAGAAGTCGAATAACTCTGTTCAGCATGCACAATCATTTGATTGTTTTTTGGCAACCTACAAAAACGTAAACAATAATTATATAAATTCTACAATTTTAAAATGATATTAAATTGTCACATAACATACTTTTCTCTGAAGTCTTTCACGATCTTGAAGTCAGGATCAAACAAAATTTTGGTGGAGTTGAAAGCGTTTGATATCACCTATACTCGGAAAACATAAAATAAGAATAATTAACAAACTAATCCAAACCCAATCTCTACAAACTGTATATATATATATATATATAAATAGGGGATATAGTGATCTAACCTTTGTACTCTTTTATACAGACAAATCGTATTACACACACAGCAATAGCAGCCATATGTTTATCAGTGTACTCAACAATTGTCTTAGCATATTGTCCTCATAGTGTACATTTCAGTTGGACATCGCTTCATCAGTAAACATATTAGCGTTAAATTTTTTAAAATATTGTTATGTTTATTTTGGTATGATATCATGACTACTTACTTGGTATCCCGAAGTGTTATCATCAATTTCTCGCTGATCCCATTTTTTCTTTTAGTTTTTATAACTTCCATACTCCCAACGGTGACAATTTGTCCAATGACATCTTCAAGAAAAAAATATTTGTATACAATGATAAATATGTACATTATTATAATATAAATTTCATAATCAAGATGATGACATACCGATGAGGACGTTTTTGTCGAGTTTGTCTTCCTTGATTGACTTGAAATCAGACAAATATTTCTATGGCAAATCTGATGGAAAATCATTAATCTCCTTAGCATGGGTTGTCCTGCACAAAGCGATCTTGTATGGTAATGGAGTCGTCCTAAAATCATCATAGTATTCTTTAATTATGAAGCAATTAATAGAAAGTGATTTTTCTTCTATAAGGATCCCTTTATGTTTTGCGATCAATTCTTCATCAACAGTAGTGTGAATCCTAGTGCCCTGTGAATCACACGTAAATAGTATTACTATATAATCTATAGATTACTTAAAATAACAATAAAAAAAATACATAAGATCGCATACAAACCTCTTCGTCAACCAATACAATTTCTATAACAAAGCCAGACTGCCTATTCTTGACTTTGCAAAGTGAAAATATAGTAGCTCTAACTTTTTTGAATTTCACTTGATTGATGTAATTTGGCAAATGGAACTATAGCATCTGAACGTCTGCGGACTAAAGCCATTTTAGTGAATGAGAATGGTAGAGTTTTAAGGTTTACGATAGGTGGTATATATAGGGAGAGGAAGTTAATGAAAACATTTTAAAAATGATGTTAGACGGGATTTCAATTATTTTGAGAAAGAGAATGAAATGAAGAATATGGATATTCGGAATGTGCGTAGAAGTAGGTATTGTTGCGGGAATATTTGAGAATCAATATATTCAAATTGATTTAATTGCCAAAATTGATGTCTAGTATTAAACTGTAACATAAATTCTTGTTTCTTTTTGAAAAATTAAGATTTCTGTATATTTTGTTACATTAACTCCGGTAAATCCTGCTAATAGTTAATGTAATCTTCCATTTTGGGAATAATTTCTATTTTCTTACGTGGAAAAGTTTTTAAAAATACATAATTTCAATAAATTTAGAAATAGGCTTCTCTGACGTATAGGGCCAAAGAGTGTTTTTAAAATACAGATAATTGGGCCGGATCGGGTATAAAGATCCGTGTGTTTATCCGTTTATGATTTTCTATTCTTTTGTTTTTTTTAAATAAGAAAAACTTGGACAGAAATTACACATCATCATCATCATCCAATGAAATTGCCCAGAGCTAGCGACCTTGCCATGTCACATTTGACGTAGAATAAACGTCATCATTGACATTGGCAAGGGAGCTTTTCTAAGCCAATCAAATTAAAACAAATCGGATTTTTTCATTAAACTACATTCTTATTTAATATATAGGACATTTACTATTTATTTTTTAATAAATTATTATATTTTTTTATTAAAAACATGGGAAAGTAAATATTTTCTCAATAGAACAGTATAAAAAATCTAGATAAAATATTATGACATTAAAAAGTGGTGAAATAAGATTTTACTATAATTTTCTATATTTTACTTAGTTATATATAAAAATGATTTTTTAAACTATTTTTTCTAAAAGTTTAACATGAGAAAATTGATTTTGTTTTTTGAAAATAAGTGTTGTGATGGAATAAGTCATTAAACAGTGCACATTAGAGTTGGTGTTTTTAAAATTATATTTTAGTCCAGTGCAAAATGGGTTAACCGGTTATGAATGGATTATGATTTTTAAATATCCATAAAAACAAGTCTCGTAATTCAAAATATTAGCTTTTAAAATTAGGTGGTATACTCAATTTATTGAATACTCTGATTTTTCTTTTATAATTAACTTTAGTTTGTTGTATTTTTATTTGAATATATCAAACCAAAGTTTAAAAAAGATTATACCATTTTCATAAATAGTTAAACATGACAAAACTGATTTTTATAGTTTTCGGACAAAAACTCAGTTATTAAGCAGTGTAGTTTAGAATTGGTGATTACAACATTATAATGTTCTGCAGGTTAGCCGAATAATATACCGATTACAACATTATAATGTTCTGCAGGTTAGCCGAATAATATTTTAGTACACTTTCAACAGGTTAAATAGACAACTTATTTTACTTTAATTGTACTATTTATTATCATGAATTAAATATATTATAAAATTCATCAGCCAACACTAAATCAAATTTTTATTTCATGGATATAAAATTTAATTGTGTCATGTTAACGTAGGCATACTTATACATACCAGTAAATTTTTTAATCGAAGAAGATCTGCACAAAATATTTTCTTTGTATATTTTTGATGACAATACAATTTCTCCTTTTCTGCTAAAAATGACAATTAACTATATGGCCTAATTCAATTTTTTTAAAAAAATTAGCCTAGACAAAAAATAAGCACTATTTTTTATCATCTGATTTATTCATTAGTTCCAAATCGTATACAGTACAAGATTTGATACATCTATACTACATCAATAATAAATTAAACCTTAAACACATCTACAATTACATAACTAAATATGCACTGTATTATCGTAAAGTTTTGTAATAATAACTGTTTTTACAAAATTATTTAAGTTAAATGATCATAAAACTTTTCCCTGAGCGTGGATTAATCCTTAGTATCTTATCACGTTGAGACCGAGATTTTTATTGTATGGAGTAAGTTGGTAACAAAACAAAATCTTTCACTGTATCATGCTATACAAGTAAAGAAAATTAATAAAAATATATGTTGGTATTTTTTTCTTAAAAAAAAATTATTATCAACAAATATGGAAGATTCATTTACGGTCAACATAAAAATAAAAGATCGGATAAGATTCCCCAATAAAAAATCATATAAATAGAGTTTTATTATGTAGAGCTAAAACATTATTGAACATCTTTTCTTCTCAATAGAACTAAACTAAAGAACATATAATGGATACTACAAAAAATTTGTGGCTTTTTTTCTTGCAGTAGTATTAGCAATTTTGGTGTCAAACCACAATGTTTTGGCCGTATCAGGTAAGATTTATTTATTTTTAGATTATTAATCATCATAATAAGAGCAATATGTGAATATTTTCTTTAAAAAAAGAGATATAGTAATACGCAATAACCATGGTATGTGTATACATGTTTTTAAGAACTTCGTTTTAAAATAAATAAATAAATAAATAAATACATATATATATATATATATATGATTAGATTACACTTATACACAGGTAAATAATATAATATTTACTCTAAAATTGAAAATCTGTATAATTTTGATATATATAATTAGTTTGTAAAATAGAAATCTTTTTTAGTTAATCACAAATTATGTTTTATGATTCACAATTAAGAAAATTTGAAATTGATGCATATTATCTGTAAACTTTAGAAACTCCTTTTCAATTGATGAGATAATTATAAAAACAAATTTCAAATCCTATATAATTTTAAATTGCATCTAATTGATAAAATCAAATTTTAAAAATAATTCTTCTAATTTTATAATATAATAAAATTTTATATTAAATTTATTGATTTTGTATTTTGATTTTTATTTATTTATATATATATATTTACATATTTAGATTATAAATTAAGATTTTTATTTAATAATTCACAAATTATTTTTCTTATTTAAGATTGAAATTTTTTAAAATTAATTCATATTACATATAAATCTCATAAACTCTCTCTAAATAGATGAGACTATGAGAGGGGTTCTAATAAAATTTTAAATCTACATAACTTTAAATTGAATCTAATTGAAAAAAATCACATTTTTCAATTAAAATAACTTTGATACTTAATTTTTCTAACATGTTAAAATATGTTTTAACGCAATAATTTATGTTTATACTTTTAAATTTTTTGTTGTTTAATTTTATATAAAATAATTATCAAACACTCAATAACAAATTATTATTATTCTAATTTTCTAGTTTATGAATATAATATAAATTTTGTAGTTTAATTTTTTGTTTTTGTATTTTATTTCTCTTACTTTAAATTTATTTTATTTGTATCTATGAAAAATAGAAATTTATCTTTTTTGTTATTTTATCCTTTTAATAAACAACTAATAATATGAAGATTTTATACTACCACACTGATGTATGTCAAGATTTAAATTAGTTTTAACATATGTCACTGAATTAAAATCATCCTACATTTACGTTTAGGTTAAATGCGATTATTATATAAGTCTTTTCGTTTTTTTTGGTAAAACGATAGAACGATTATGGTAAAGGCGTTTTTATTATATAAATCTTTAACATGGACTTGTACATGTGCAGTTATCAAGCCAGCGAAATCTGATCATTGCATTTGGACATGGTCCAAGGTATCATTATCATGAATGCAATTTTGACTGTATTGCTGATGGGTACAGTGATGGAAACTGTGATCCAAAAACTAACAAATGTTGTTGCACATATTGATAGAAATCAATAATCCTCCTAGTAATTGATTATTATGACTATTGTTGCTCTTCAAATTTTTCGAATAATGAATTCAGCGCAATAAAACTTATTTTATTATACGACATCGAAACACTTTTCAAACATTAGAAATCATATATTGCACCAGCCTCAGGAAATGATCAAAATCCACACTCACCTTTGTGATGGTAAAACGCTGAAAACTCTGATATTCTCCGGAAGATGTTTGCTAATACATTAAGCAAGAACAGTGCCCTGAGGATCATCCTTCCACGCAGTGTCAGGGATCTCCAGTTTCAACGATATTGTCGTTGTCAAAGAATGAACCTAAAACAAGTTTAAAACATCAAACAACAATCAAAGACACAAACAGTGAATATATATATATATATATATATATATATATATATATATATATGCATTAGAAGAAGATCACCATAAGTGGAAAAAAACGATAGCATGCGCCCACGCGCCGTTGACGACATCGACATCGAAATCGGCGTATTCACTATATCACCGGTTAACCAATTGGTTCAGTGATAATTAATTGTTCCTGATCCTGAGTACATTCTTGTTATCGAATGTACTCCCATCTTGTTGCACTACCCGCCGTTTATGTTTCAAGAAAACGTCAGGCATTCTCGCATTCCAAATTTCACAGGTTTTTTTAGATGATTATTTTATTAATACAGAGGTTTTAGTTACCTAATGTTCAAGGTTTCTCTCCATTTGCCTAAATTGGTTCGAGTTCTTCAGCTCTTTGACTGTGACAGGTTTGTTTGGTTTAAGTTTTCTAGGTTAGTGTGGTCCTTCCTTCGTTTCTGCCAGGGTTGTTATGTTGAGCTCGGTTGAGTGGTATTTGCGGTTTATATATCAAGCTCATATTGAATGTTTGTTTGATTGGTTCTTTTTAAGGCTCTGGTCTTGTATTGCAGCTTTGACGTTACTGGTTCTATGGAAAGGCGTTTGGGAGTTTTCTTTTGCCAGAGTTTCATAGTTTTGAGCTTCGGAGTTTTCTGTTTTTAAGTCATTCTTTTTGTTTTCTTAGATTTATCTTCTTGTTTATTTCCCTTTCTATTGGGGTTTTTGTCTTCCTTTGGTGGGCTTTGTTTCTGAGGTTTTCTCGTTTTCTGCCGGCTTTTTGTGTAGTAAAATCGTATTCCACCCTTATATATTTCTTTTGTATTATATAATGCAAAAATTCAAAAAACAATTACTTACTGTTTAGCCAAAAAACCTTTCCAACATTGACTTTTGCAATCAAATCTTGACAAAATGGTACTTATTATAAGATTTTTTTTATACTTCTAAAAAAACCATACGTGATTTTTAACTTTCAACTCCTGTTATTTCAAAATGTATGATATGATACAAAAAATCTAAAAAATATATCTTATTATATTGACACCGAGATTTTTATTTTATGAAGTAAGTTGGTAACAAAACAAAATCTTTGACTGTATCATGCTATATTGCTGATATACACGTAAACAAAACTAATAAAAATATATGTTGGTATTTTGTTTTTCTTTAAAAATATTTATTATCAGAAGTATGGAAGATTCATTTAGGGTCAACATAAAAGTAAAAGATTGGATAAGATTACCCCAATAAGAAGTCATATAAATAGAGTTTTTTTGTCTAGAGCTAAAACATTGTTGAACATCTTTTCTTCTCAATAGAACTAAACTAAAGAACATATAATGGATACTACAAAAAAAAAAATGTGGCTTTTTTTCTTGCAGTAGTATTAGCAATATTGGTGTCAAACCACAATGTTTTGGCCGTACCGTATCAGGTAAGATTTTTTTTATTTTTAGATTATTAATCATCATAATAAGAGCAATATTTGAATATATTCTTTAAAAAAGAGATATAGTAATACGCAATAACCATGGTATGTGTATACATGTTTTTAAGAACTTCGTTTTAAAATAAATATATATATATATATATATATATATATATATATATGATTAGATTACACTTATACACAGGTAAATAATATAATATTACTCTAAAATTGAAAATCTGTATAATTTTGATATATATAATTAGTTTGTAAAATAGAAATCTTTTTTAGTTAATCACAAATTATGTTTTATGATTCACAATTAAGAAAATTTGAAATTGATGCATCTTTAGAAACTCCTTTTCAATTGATGAGATAATTATAAAAACAAATTTCAAATCCTATATAATTTTAGATTGCATCTAATTGATAAAATTAATTTTTTAAAAAAATTTGAACCTTGATTATTCTATTATTATAGACAACTTATACATTTTGGGTTTTAGTTCACGTTAATACCTTTAGAATTTTTGTTGTTGGAATTTTTATATTAAAAAATGATAAAAATACATAATAGCAACTTGTAATTATTCTAATTTTATAGATGTAATAATTTTTTTATAGTAAATTTCTTGATTTTTTATTTAATTTTTTCTTACTTGAAATTTTAGATTTTATTTTAAAAACTTTATATTTTCTTTTTGTTATTTTTTAAGAAATAAATAATTCACACTATAAAAGTTTATATTATTACAATGATATATATATCAGAATTTAAATTAATAATAAATATCACAATTTAATTAGTTAGAATTATTATATAACTATATTTAATATTGAATGCGATCAGTTTTATTTTTATATATAATTAATTGTATGTTATTCTGAGGTTGTACATGTAAAGTTATCAAGCAAACGGAATCTGTTCATTATAGAAATCAATGCTTGTTAAGAACTCAATAACAAAGAATAACTCTCTTTATTAGCTTAAGAAAATAACTAAAAACTTAAGCTTTCAAACACAAACTCATAAGTTATGTCACAACTTTGACATCTCCTTATATAATAGCTTATTTCCTTTTCCTAATAGAAACATAATTTCCTTTCTAGATAAATCCTAACAAATCTTTAGATAACTCCTAAGATATTTTTTATTCAAATAGGAAACATATAAGTTTGCTTCTAGAATGTTAATTTCAAGCTTAAGTCAACATTCATGTCCATTGTCGTTGGGCATGCAGTGCAACGTATCATTATCATGAATGCAATCATGACTGTTTGATTGATGGATACAGTGGTGGTGGAAACTGTGATCCAAAAACTAATCAATGTTGTTGCACTTTTTGATAAAATTCAATCATCCTCTTAATAATTGATTATTTGAGCGTTGAGTTATATTATTTTAGTATCTGATCCTAAAATATGATTATTGTTTTAAAGTATTTTTTTAGCAATGAATTCAGCAAAATAGAACCTATTTTATTATACTACATTACGGCAGCTTCTATAATTTAACTACGTATATGAGTATTTGGATATATTGTCACAAGACCATGCGGTCTTAAACTCTTTTATTTTGTGTAAAATGGTTAAGTAAACATCAATACTCTTTTTTATTAGAACTGGTGAATGATTACAGATAAAAGCAATTTCAAAATCGATGGTGTCGATTAGAATTTAAATTGAAAGAGAAAAGAAAAAGGAAAATGCAATAGGTTTATAGTGATTTTCTATTGAATAGAGCTTGATCTAATTTGCCTTAGGATGGTTTTAAAAATATTAATCATTAAGAAATATGAGAGATCCTCCAGAATAATCTAGAACTTTTTGTTATTCATTATTTATTTTTTGTTTCATTTCATTTCATTTAGTCCAGCCCATTAAAGGTCCGAGTCGTTGAAAAGACTCTGTTACAGGATTTTGCTAAAGTATCTGCCATAAAATGGGCTTCACGAGGAATAAACTGGAAACAGATTACATCAAAACGAGCTTACATTCTATCGATATCCTGTAGGATGCCATAGATCTCGGTCATACTTCTCTTCATTGTGATGCATTTTACCAGTATGTCGGAATCTGAGGCGATGCTTAGGCGATGCAGCCTTAGATCTGAGGCAATTTGGAGAGCCTTTCGCATGGCCAGAGCTTCGGCCACCAATGGAGATCCCACCTATGCATGCCGCTTCCAATCCCTGTGTCAGATTGTTTCCGTTTTCATCCTTGAAGATCCATCCCAGCCCTGCTGTGAGAGATGCACTATTTCACGACACATCGACGAAACATCGGGTCGTGTTTCTCAGGAATGAGGGCCTCCATGATCTTCTCACCGATGCAGATAAGTCCTTTTTCTCTGGTTGCGCTAATTGCCATTCTCTTGCTCTTTTGAGAATGTTTGACACTGTTTCTAAGGGGGTAAAACCCCTGTCATTGAAAACTCTCTTGTTTCTTGATGTCCAGATGCTCCATAAGATCCAAGGGTATAGGGGGCCTCTCCCGATTCCTGTAGGAGGAAGGCATGTGAATTGACGCAGGCTTCTAATTTCTGTTTTGATATTGACAAACTGAGTGATGTTGACTGTATTAGTAAAGGGGATCAGGTTCTAGATATCCACCGCGAAGGGACCAGTGGCGAACTAGCCAAAAATTTTATAGGGGTCAACTTTAATTTACAATGTATATAAACAAATTTTACAGGGGTCATTTAGCTAAATTGTTAACATTTCACATATTTTTTTTCAGAAAATATAAGTATATATAATTTTTTTTTTATTATTAACATGGGTCAATTGACCCTCCCCTTATGTTAGCTGCCTCTGCCACTGGAGGGGACATTGGAAAAAGAGATGAATTTCAGACTCCGGTGCTCCACAGTGGATACAGGATGAGGCCGGGATGACCTTTCGCTTGACTAAGTTGTTCCCCAACGGTAGTATAGTATGGAATAAGAATAATAGTATATCTAAATAAATGATATTCAGGCTCAGCCCGATTAGTTGGCCAAAAAAAACGTGATAATATGCAGATGTTTTTGTGCAAATTTTTTAACCTAATTATTTTAATAGGTGCCAACTAATATTGAAATGCAATGTTATTGCTAACTGGCGTAGTGCGTCTTTTCATAGCGGCTTGGCTAGCGCGTGATGAAACAGGCTCAGTGATCTTTCGCGCTAGAGAGGCCTTCACTAACTCTCCAAATCGGATATAATAACTGAATTATGAGTCATCATTTGGAACCTAAGACGCTTGGATATGATTATTTTCTCGGATCTAGATGCTACTATTGAGATAATTCATGAACCATTAGCATGGCCAAGATACCGAGTATTCAGTGAATGCATCAGCCAACTTCGGAGGAGTTTTAATCGATGTGATTTAAACAAAATCAAACACAAATTAGCCCATTAAAAAAACTTAAATAAAACCTAAATACACAAAAGAAAAAAAAAACAAACTGAATCTATTTAACAAGATGAAACAACTTAACCCATTAAAGAAAAATAACTTAAAGTTTAAAGCTCACTTATGTTAACCATGTAAAATTCTAATATTTTTAAGTAATATTTATTAATTCAATATTGGTGCACCATGTAAAAAAACTTTTTCGATTCGGGTCTGTTTCCAACAGTGACTTTTTCAATCAAATCTTGACATATGTTGAATGGTACTTCTTAAAAGGTTTTTCTACTTCTAAACAATTGGAATTTCTCTTTGATACATGCAGCATGCGTGATTTTCTTTTTGACAACTTTCAAGTTTAACACCTGCTATTTCAAAATGTGTGACATGATACAAAATTAAAAACAATTATCATATTAATATATGGAGACTATTAGTTTATGGAGTAAGTTGGTAAAAAGAAAAAATTGACTATGTATACTATACATATTTCCATAAGTTCGCAATAAAAAAATAAAGAAAAAAAGAAAACAAATTTGACTGTATACATGTAATTGCATACGTGATTTCCTTTTGTCAAATTTGACTGTTTGCATTATCTCATATAATGTATGACATGATACCAAAAACAAAATATTAATATATTGAGATCGAAATACATTATTGTGTGGAGTAAGTTGGTAACAAAAACTAATCTTTGACTTTGTATGCTATATTTCCATAAATTCACAATAATAATTAAATACAAATTTGACTGTATCACGCTGTACATGTAAAAATATATGTCATGAAAAATACAAAGATTTGTTGGTATCTTCTTTCCTAAAAAAATATATATTATTAGCAAATATGTAAGATTCATTTATGGTCAACATAAAAGTAAAAAACTAGATTAAATTATCCTCGCACAAAAAGTCATATAAATAGAGTTTTTGGGTAAAGACCGTAGAGCTACATATTTTCTTCTCAATAGAACTAAATCAAAGAAAATATAATGGGTATTACAAAAAGTTTTGTGGCTTTTGTTTTGGTACTAATATTAGCAATTTCGCTTTCCAACAACAACGTATTGGCCGTATCAGGTATGGTGTTATTTTTCGATTATTAATCATCATATTAAGAGCAATAATTGAACATTTTTTTTAAAGATATAGAAGTGGTAATAGGCAATAACCATGTGTATGTATACATGTTTTTAAGAACTTCAATAAAAAAATACATATTTGGATATATATATATATATATATAACTAGATTAGATATGCGGATAATATATAAAAAATACTTCGAAATTGATAATCATATAATTATAATATGTATAAGTAGATTTTATATTAAGATTTCTGTTTTTTTTATCCACAGCTATGATTTATAATTCAAAATTAAGAAAAATTGAAACTGATGCCCCTATAAGCCTCATAAACTTCTTCTAAATGGATGAGAATTGAGAAGGTTATCAGTTTTTTTCCAAATCTTATATAACTTTTAAACTGAATCAAATTGAGAAAATTAATTGTTTAAAAATTATATTTTTAAATTTAATTATTCTACTGTTAATTTCTTTTTAATGTAATAATTTACATTTGTTTCCTTTGAATTGTGTCATTGGATCTATAAAAAATGATCAGACACACGATAAAAAATTATTATTCTACTAATTTTATATAATTTTATGAATATGATACAAATTTATAGTTTTTTATATTTATTATCTCTTACTTAGCTTTTTTTTTTAGTAGTTTTTACTAAAAAGTAACTTTCTAATTTTCGTTTTTAAATTTTTTTTTAAAAAATAAATAATGATCAATATGAAATTTTATATTATCACATTGACAGTGTTGCTCTAAATTTAAAACAGTCACAATTTGGTAAATTAGAATTATTATACAGTCATATTTATATGGTAAATGCAATCTGTTTTGTATACTAAGATATTAACATGAGATTGTACATGTACAGTTATCAAGCCAGCGAAATCTGATCACTGCATTTGGACATGTGGTCCAAGGTATCATTATCATGAATGCAATCATGACTGTATAATTGAAGGGTACAATGATGGAAACTGTGATCCAAAAACTAATAAATGTTGTTGCACGTATTGATAGAATCATGGAAATCAATCATCCTCTTAGTAATTGATAATTTGAGCATTGAGTTATGTTCTTTTAGTTTCTGATCCTAAAGTATGATTATCGTTGCTCTTTAATTTTTTTTTTTGAGTAATGAATTCAGCAAAATAAAACATTTTTTAATATACTACATTACGAAGCTTCTATAGTTTATCTAGATACATTTTCACGGATTTGATCTTCTCGATCAAAACCGTACGGCTTTAACTCTTATTATCTTGTGTAAAATGGCTAAGTTATGTATTTGTTATTATTAGAATTGGTGAATGATTACAAAAGAAGAATTCATCCAATTTATAGAAAAGCAATTTTGTAATTGATGGTAAGGATTAAAATTTAGATTGAATGACGAAAAATGGAAAATTCAATAATTATGTATTGATTTTCTATTGATTTATAACATTTTCAACCCTAGTCTAAGTCTCACTTTTTTTTTTGAACAGCGTCTATATTTTACTACAAACTCCATTTTAGAGGAAAACAAATATTCTCCAATCCTACTCAAAACTCACTACAAACTCTATTTTAGAGTAATAATAAATTTTCTCCAATCCTACTCAAAACTCACTACAAACTCCATTTTAGAGTACCAATAAATATTTTAAACTCCATTTTAAATTTCATTCCAAATTCTATTTTAGAGTAAAATCTCTTCAACCTCTACTCCATTTTAACTACAAAATAGAAAAACCTTATCTTTTCTCTAAATATGAAGTAATTTCTTTTTATAATATATTCTGGAGTTAATTTTTAATTATAAAAATAATCCTTCACATTTTTAAGAATTAAGAATTACTAGAAATAAGAATTACTTTCAATTTTGTACATTCGCCAATTTCTTATTACAAATTTTGTTTGACACATAAACAAATTTTATGATACAACATTACAAATGATCTCAGTTTAATACAAGTTATTATATATATATATATATACATATATATATATATATGAGAGAATTGCTAAAAATGAGCTAAATTTTGATTTGAAATGTAAAAAAATAAACTATTTCTTCAATATTAAACAAAAGTAATCCAAATGAGTAGGGAAATTATAATTATCTTCCTTATGACCAAACAAAAAATAGATGTTTTAATTGTGATTGTAATAATAAAAAGTATAAATAGTTCATAGAGAAGTCTGCTATATTAACTATATAAAGAAGTCTACTTGGTAATAATATCCTATATTTAAATTTAAAAATAATTATATAAAACATTTGTATGCATAAACTTCATATTTTCAGTTGATGTATATATAAATTAAAATTTCATAGAAATGCATCAAATAAACCAACAAAGATAATTAAGTTATAATAAAATACATAATACTAATTAAACAAATACATAATTACATATTAGTATAGAAGATTTCAACTGTCTGCCAGATAAATATATCTTTTTTATAAAAAATTCTAAATAATTATTTTATAATTTTATTGTATAGAATATCGTTAATAAAAATATAATACAATAAACCTTTGATAAAATTAAAAATATAATAAAAGTATTGAAATAAAAAAAAGAAAAAAAACTACAACAAAAATAACTACTCCAAAATCACTTGTTATTTTGTCTAATGTGATTTTTATATTATAATGATAAATTTCAAATAATATCATAATTTATAGAAGTTATGAAAGAAATTAAAAATTAATGGGTCCAATTTTTAATTTTATAGATAAAGTGTATTATTAGCAATTACTAATACAAAAAAGAATATCTTAGAATATTGTTTTAGAATAGAAAATGGAAAACTACATTGGAGAAAAATCTAACTCCAAAATGAAGTAATACATTGGTCATTGGAGATCCTCCAAAATCTTCTAGAACTTTCTATCATTCTCTAATTATCTAAACCCACAAAACATAGGAAAAAGAATAGTATAACTATATGTATAGGTATTCAGACTCAACCCGATTATTTGGTTGGCCAAAAAAATAATAAGCACAAGTTTTTTATGCAAATGTATTTTTTTCTTATTTAATAGTTATTTATGATTATATTTGATTAATATTAGGTAATTTACTATAAGTATTAAATGAGAGTAAATTATTTTAACCAAGAAAAAGAAAATCACATCAGCTTTCAAACCAAACTAAAGGGTTCTACATTTGAACTGGAAGAATTTATAATTTTATACACTATTATCAGCAAAATCTTTTAAGAACTTAACTAAGAAATTCTCATATCTAATAGAAATGGATGATGAGATGTTCCTATATTCGTAGATGACCCTGCATTTTGGGAATCCAGTTCAAATAAAGTTTTAATCATCTAATGAAAGTTCAACCTCTTCTAAACTAAAGGTCCAAAACGTGTGTGTAATAATATATCTCAGTCCTAGCCATTAAAAGAAAATACTATATATCTGACATCTCATAGCATTTTACAACTAAAGATAAGCGCTAATAAAACTACAAACAAATAATCTAAATTATAAAGAGAAAACTAAAACAAAAATAAACAAAAAACAAATTCAATGATGAACGCAAGGTTCCCGAATGCAGACGACTAAATCCTGGTCCTCCATAGAAGAAATAACTGCCCCAATCATCTGTAAAATGGGATTTCAAGTCATACAGTTTGGGATTGTCTATTTGTGTGTCACGACCTTGGATGGATTGTAGACTGTTGTTGTGATCAACGATCTCTATGTTTCGGAAGTAACTTGCTTTTCCAAATCCTTCATCTGGGAAGTGACCAGATCCCATCTTGGTCGTCGTGTGTCGCCCATACGTCCGCCCGTTCGTGATCTCACCACCCCATTGCAATTCTACTGCATGATCCGCCAACGTTGTGAAAATTTCTCCGGAAAAGTATCCTATTGGTGCATTGTCGGCCCCCAAAAATAGCCACCAATTTCCATATTTCCGGTCCTACAAAATTTATATGTTAAATAGGATACAGAAAACACAATGTAAAATAAACATAGAAAATACTAAAATATACTGACCTTCCATACAAAAACATTGATCTCAAACTGGTTGCCATCGAAGACCGAAATCGGAGAAATGGAACCTCCGATGACAACAGTGCTACTGGTCTGTATAAATCCAGCGCATTGCAAGTTATAGCATCCTGTTGTGTTATATCCATCGGCCTGGATAGTATTTATATTATTGTGTTATTAGAATGCAATAAACAATTTAAAAGTAGGTCTGAATATAACAACCAATCAGTATTTTTGTTCATTTATTCTCCGTTAAAATTTAATTTAGCTATAATTATTATTATTTTCTTAAATAATATTTCATCGCCGACATAAAACCAAACTATTTTAACTAAGTACATAATACATTCTTATTAAAAAATATATATATTTTACAGTCAGTAAAGAAAAGAAACAAAACTAGACAAAAAAGATTAGTAAATTTTTTTTAGTGTAAATTAGAGAAACTATCAAACTGATTTTATAGATATTGGAAATTAGAATTCCTTATCATTATATGTTTGTAATCTATTTTTAATTTTCTCAATCTAAACAGAAATACTAATTTTTTATTCTAAACTTTAGTTTTTAAAATTGTAATATATGTTTACTTTCCTTATGTTAACTGAAAGATATAATTTTTCTTTTGTTTCTTATCAATTGTGGTTTTATATTTTTTGATTTAAAATTAATTTTTTTCTGCTTTGTTTTTGAATTAAGAACCATTTACAGAATTTCTTTTTTTCAAATAAAATTAGTTAAAATATAATTAAAATTAATTAATACGTGTCAAAATCTGCTCAATTAACTTGACATGTGTCATGATTTGGCAAGTTACTAACTTCGAATTATTTTCCTTTATATAATAAGATATCACAGTATTTTGTAAAAGATGTGCCTTGAGCGAAGAAAAAAAACATAAAGCCCAATAAATAAAAATTTATTAAATAATTGTTAGTTGTTTAAAAAGTTATTATATATATAATCATATCCTGTAATTTGGATTCTAAAAGCTAAATGTCAGATTGAAGTATATTTTGATAGAGTTTTGTTACATTGATTTCCTTTCAAATTACTTGAATGACATTTGTAGAGATGTCAAACGGGCTAACCCGCGTCCAAATAGTCCGACCCAATGCGGATTTAATTTTTTTTCAGGTCTGGTGGGCTGGCCCGATGCGGTCCTAAATTGATGTGTCCAAGCCCGACCCGCCTATATTCTGCGATTTTGCAGACTGGCCTGCGGGTTCATACTTTCTTTTTCATCTTAAAGTTCTTATGACATTTAGTTTATAGTACCAGAAAATCTACAAGAGGAGAATAAAATTTTACTCGTAACTGAATCACAATATGCATAAGAAAAAAAACTAAAGAAATTCTTGTGTAAGCAAATTCGATGAACTAACAAATGAATTCGATAAACCTCTTATACAAAACTTCTAACCCTATGATACCATAAGATTTGAAAAATCAATTTAACAGTAAAAATAGACACTTAGTTTTGAAAAGCAAATAAATGAATTACAAATAATGATACACATAAAAACGCTAAATAACCATCAAGATACAAGCAACAAGACATTCACATATATATATAAAAAAAAAAAATGAAGAAAGCTTATTTGTTAGTCCAGCGTACAAACAAATATGATTTTCAAGCAAAACTATTTATTGTCAATTCAAGATTTAAGCGATTCTAAATTACCTTTGTATCGCTGCGGACAAAAGAAAAACCACGTCCGTGATATAGTCGATGAGCAAAACCAACAAAAAAAAACAAACTTATGACATTAAACTGAAATTAATTTTTTTTTCTAAAATACTAGTTTTTAGCTGGGAAGACAATGATCAGATTTTCTTCCAAATTCAAAAATCCAATCACAAAATCTGAATCAAATATAATATAAAACACATACTAGTTTGATGATTCCTTGATCTCATTGAAATGAAGCTATCACAAAGCCCAATAGCTGAATTGTATGACTCCATTAGGCTTCGATTCACTCCATGAAACTACTACTTCGAAATCCACCAATCAAAAATGACAAAATACTTCACTTTTCGAAGTTTACAAGAAAACATCAAATTTTGCGGGTTGGCCCGCAAACCCGCAGATCCGCTTTGACCCGACCCGCAAAAGCCCAACTTTCACGCGGGTTTGGACCGCAAAACCCGCATTTTATTTGGAAAAATTTTATGGAGCCCAAGCCCGCACCGCTGCGGTTTTACTTGGGCCGAACCCGCGGATCAGAACCCAATTTGACACCTCTAGACATTTGTAAACTGTATATTGGATTACCGGAATTGATAATTTTAAAGTATTCCAGTTATCCAATTATATTTTTTAACTTTTAAGTGTATTTGTAAATATTTTATTTTTTAAACTGTAAATTTCTCATCCAATTTTCGTTTAATTTCATGTTTCTGTTTGATAATAATAATTATAACAATAATAAAATTCATACA
>NW_006256908.1:5454073-5588363 GCF_000478725.1 Eutrema salsugineum | reverse complement strand
CGATGCAGACATCTCGTCCGCTCCTTTTTCTATCCTCGGCTCCCACACGTTAATCGTGGTCTTCGCTCCATACAATTCCGCTGGGCTTTTCGTAATCTTGATTGCATACTGTAATATCAAATCGAAGATACACTAATAAATACAAGATTATAATTATAATAATTTAGATATGAAAACGTAGTAAATCCAAATATATAATGATTAGTTCCCGGGATCAGTTCAAGAGGGTTAACTATAAATGCCAAGACTGCTACATTTCTTTCAAAAGATCGCAAGACCACCACTCTTTTTTTTGGGTCCACTAAACTAGTTATAATCCCTAGCATTTCCAACTCAATATACCTATTGATTAGTTATTCTTAATACACTAGGCTGAGATCTCCCGCTTTGCTCGTAACTTGTTGTTCTTTCCTTTTAAACAACGATTGTCTCCGTCGAGTTTTTCTATCTTTTGAGCTTGTCCTGAAAGAATTAGCACCAAAAGTCCTCATTTTTAAACCCGTCGAACAATCAACATGTTGAGTAAGCATCGACATTAAGACCAAAGCCCATATTGCTTAACAAGTCAGTTAAGTTAATTAGATAAGGTTTTGGAATATTTCTTTATTAGATTAGGAGTTATCTAGTTCTAATAGAAAAAAGAAAAGGTGTTTAGGAAGTTGTCCTAACACTATATATATGTAAGTCATTGATGAAGTTGCATCAATGAGAGATACATACTTTGGTGTTTAGTTTTGAGAGATTTTCTAAACATAATAAAGAGAGTTATTCTTTATAAACAGAGTTTGTTCTTGACTTAATCACTTGAATTGGTATCAGAGCCAGGTTCGAAGATCATCTCGTCCGATACGCAGAAGAAGATCATAATGCAGAAGAAGATCCACCTAACGAAGCTGATACAGAGCAGCCGCTTCGAAGATCATCTCGTCCGATACGCAAGCCAGGGTATCTGGATGACTTTGTCTTACAAGCAGCGATTGAGTGTGAGAGACTGCTACTCTCAATAGATGATGAGCCAAGGAACTTTAAGGACGCGAAAGGTTCATTAAAGTGGAGGCAAGCATGTAGAGAGGAGATAGAGTCTATCAACAAAAACAAGACATGGTTTTTAATCGACAAACCAAGTGAGGCAAAGATCATTGGTCTCAAGTGGGTTTTTAAGATCAAGAAGAATGCAGATGGTACTATCAACAAGTATAAGGCGAGACTTGTGGCTAAAGGATATGTACAAGAATCAGGCATCGATTTTGATGAGGTACTTGCACCAGTTTAGAGGTGTCAAATTGGGTTCTGATCCGCGGGTTCGGTCCAAGTAAAACCGCAGCGGTGCGGGCTTGGGCTCCATAAAATTTTTCCAAATAAAATGCGGGTTTTGCGGTCCAACCCCGCGTGGAAGTTGGGCTTTTGCGGGTCGGGTCAAAACGGATCCGCGGGTTTGCGGGCCAACCCGCAAAATTTGATGTTTTCTTGTAAACTTCGAAAAGTGAAGTATTTTGTCATTTTTGATTGGTGGATTTCGAAGTAGTAGTTTCATGGAGTGAATCGAAGCCTAATGGAGTCATACAATTCAGCTATTGGGCTTTGTGATAGCTTCATTTCAATGAGATCAAAGAATCATCAAACTAGTATGTGTTTTATATTATATTTGATTCAGATTTTGTGATTGGATTTTTGAATTTGGAAGAAAATCTGATCATTGTCTTCCCAGCTAAAAACTAGTATTTTAGAAAAAAAAATTAATTTCAGTTTAATGTCATAAGTTTGTTTTTTTTTGTTGGTTTTGCTCATCGACTATATCACGGACGTGGTTTTTCTTTTGTCCGCAGCGATACAAAGGTAATTTAGAATCGCTTAAATCTTGAATTGACAATAAATAGTTTTGCTTGAAAATCATATTTGTTTGTACGCTGGACTAACAAATAAGCTTTCTTCATTTTTTTTTTTTTATATATATATGTGAATGTCTTGTTGCTGTATCTTGATGGTTATTTAGCGTTTTTATGTGTATCATTATTTGTAATTCATTTATTTGCTTTTCAAAACTAAGTGTCTATTTTTACTGTTAAATTGATTTTTCAAATCTTATGGTATCATAGGGTTAGGAGTTTTGTATAAGAGGTTTATCGAATTCATTTGTTAGTTCATCGAATTTGCTTACACAAGAATTTCTTTAGTTTTTTTTCTTATGCATATTGTGATTCAGTTACGAGTAAAATTTTATTCTCCTCTTGTAGATTTTCTGGTACTATAAACTAAATGTCATAAGAACTTTAAGATGAAAAAGAAAGTATGAACCCGCGGGCCAGTCTGCAAAATCGCAGAATATAGGCGGGTCGGGCTTGGACACATCAATTTGGGACCGCATCGGGCCAGCCCACCAGACCTGAAAAAAAATTAAATCCGCATCGGGTCGGGCTATTTGGACGCGGGTTAGCCCGTTTGACATCTCTACACCAGTTGCAAGATTAGAAACCATAAGACTGTTGATAGCATTGGCAGCATCACATGGATGGGAGATTCATCACTTAGACGTGAAGACAGCATTCTTACATGGAGAATTAAAAGAAGACGTCTATGTTGAACAGCCTGAAGGATTTGAGATAAAAGGGCAAGAACAGAAGGTATACAAGCTTTCAAAAGCTTTATACGGTCTAAGGCAAGCTCCTCGAGCTTGGAACACGAAGTTAGATCAAATCCTGAAAGGAATGAAGTTCATAAGATGCTCCAAGGAAAGTTCAGTGTATCGCAGAGAAGAGGGAGGATCATTATTGATTGTTGCTATATATGTGGATGATTTGTTTGTCACAGGCAACACTCTGAAGGTTATAAGTGAATTCAAGACAGGAATGGCAACTAAGTTCGAGATGTCGACCTTGGAATGCTCACTTATTACCTCGGCATCGAGGTTCATCAAGGGAAGGATGGAATCGAAATCAAGCAAGAAGGCTATGCACGAAGGATCTTAGCAGAGGCGGGCTTAGAGACCTGCAATCCGACTTTAATACCCATGGAATTCGGATTAAAGGTTTCAAAGGCTCAAGAAGAAGAAGAGATCGATCCTACGTGTTATAGAAGGAATGTAGGGTGCTTAAGGTATCTGTTACACACGCGACCAGACTTGGCTTTTTCTGTTGGAGTTGCTAGCAGGTATATGCAGAGTCCTCGCAAGTCGCATGGCAACATCATGAAGCACATTCTACGGTATCTTAAAGGGACAGTCACGTTTGGCTTGAAGTTCTGTCATGGAGGAACAAAGAAGATCGTTGGTTTTAGTGACAGCAGTCACAATGTGGATCCGGATGATGGAAGAAGCACCACCGGACATATTTTCTACTTTGGTTCCTCACCAATCACTTGGTGTTCGCAGAAGCAGGACACAGTGGCTCTGTCTTCGTGCGAAGCTGAGTTCATGGCAGCAACAGAGGCGGCTAAACAAGCTATTTGGCTTCAAGAACTTTTGAGCGAGATCACAGGGTGGAAGACTGAGCATATTGTCATCAAGGTCGACAACAAGTCAGCAATGGCACTCACCAAGAACCCAGTATTTCATGGTAAGAGCAAGCATATTCATAAACGCTACCATTTTATACGAGAGTGCATTGAGAAGGAGTTAGTCGATGTGGAGCATGTGCCGGGAGTTGAGCAGAAGGCCGACATTCTTACTAAGGCTCTGGCGAAGATCAAGTTCAACGAAATGAGAAGTTTAATAGGAGTTCAAGACATGTCCAAGATCAAGTCGAAGCTTAAGAGGGAGAATGTTGAGTAAGCATCGACATTAAGGCCAAAGCCCATATTGCTTAACAAGTCGGTTAAGTTAATTAGATAAGGTTTTGGAATATTTCCTTATTAGATTAGGAGTTATCTAGTTCTAATAGAAAAAGGAAAAGGTGTTTAGGGAAGTTGTCCTAACACTATATATATGTAAGTCATTGATGAAGTTGCATCAATGAGAGATACATACTTTGGTGTTTAGTTTTGAGAGATTTTCTAAACATAATAAAGAGAGTTATTCTTTATAAACAGAGTTTGTTCTTGACTTAATCACTTGACAACAAAGAAGGCTCATTAGACACGCGGGACGTATTGCTTTTAGTAGTCATTATTCTGTTATTCATATCTCTGCCCGAGCTAATCGCTGATGACGTCAACTTATTTCATTTCTTCCAGTCTCGCTTGTTCACTTAACTGAAATACTATGCCCTTTCCCTTGTCTTCTTCCGTAGTCACAATAGGTATAGGCTCCAACCTTAAATTCCTTTTAATTTGGGCCAGCAAATTATCTTCAAGTTCCACGACCTGAAGATATTTCCTCGTAACGTCCAAAACTTTGTTGGATATCTTTAGTCGTCATGTTTTAACTTCATTTCCAGCTTGATCCTCTCATAAAACTCCAAACAAGGGATCAGCAAGCAGTGGAACGGGAACAACTTCTATTCCTATAAGAAACTGATCATTCTGCTTCTTTCCTATGTAAGTCCTTTGCTTGTTTAAAAGATTAAGAGGACATCTTGATTTGTTGTGGATTAACCGTTGACACTGAAAACACCTCTTTTTTATTCTTTCATACGTAATTGCTATTTTAACTATCGTTCCACACGATAATTGAACGGAATTATTACTATTCGCAAATTCTATTTTAACTATATTTGAGTGTTTTCGAAACATCAAAGAGGACCCTTACTATGGCAAATTCTCGCCTGTATGGCTTGTCTGGATCACAAGCCATCTCAATTACTTGCCCAACCTCCTCAACAATTTCCATAATCGTGTCTTTTGTATAAAAGTTCACCGATGTATCATATAAATGAATCCACGCCGGTGAAATATTTAAGTAATCATCGGGAAACTCTTCCACCCATCTCTCTATCACAACACACCAATCATCTTGGGAGTAAACAAAAACTTTTAAGACTTTTTGGATGTCATCCACATACTTAAAGAAGAATTGAATCCGGTCTTAGGATAGGGCAACACATCTGACCCTATCAAACAATTTGAAAACCCTTGGAAGATATATCTCGTATTCTAGAGATATCTCTGGTACAATTTGTCTAGAATATTAGGATAGCAAACACTTTAATGGAATAAGAGTCTATACTCAAAAAGGGGATTCTTAGTACTTTTTTCTGTGTGGTTCTATATGTATCTAGGACCTATAGCTATAAGTTATGAAAGTTACTCATGCTTGTTTGATTATTAACATCATCTATATTTAGCTATGTAAAAGTACTTAGTATGTTTAGCATGTGTGGTACCTCGTGTAGATTTGTGTCAACGGTGTCAGGTAGTTGAGACTGGGCTTGATCGCGCAGTACTGGAATGGTTCCTTCAGGGCAATCTGCAGTGCTCACTTGCGCTTGCCGTGTATGCAGTTTGCTTTTTGGTCTCTTCATCGATCTTGGAATATCTGTTGGTTTTTCCTATTATTTTTACAGAAATATTTTATTATTTAACTTTAAAAAATATTTAGATGAATATTTAAAGTAAATTCATGAGACAAAACATAAAGTAATAAATTCAAATTTAACAATATTAAAAATAAAATAAAAACCTGAATACGGTGATTTTGTAAGAGAGGATGATCAAATGCTAGTTGCTCCTTTATGTTGACGCAATCGACATATTCTCCATCTGAACTCTGTGAAAATAAATTACAAAGATATATATTAGTATTCTCGGTCAATTTGTTTGTTTAATTTTATATTTAATTTTTCAAGTAATGCATGTATTTAAGGTGTGTAACTTTCTGTGAAAAAAAATTGGAAGGGAATCAAACAGGTACATGTCTTTATCATAAAAATGTCAAGAGATTCATATATTTTTTTAATTAAAACTCAGGATACTTATAATTGATAAATATATAACAGAAATCTGGGAGACTAAATATCAATATGAAATATTTTTTCTTGTAATGTTTGATAGTTTTCGATGTAACTTCCATAAATGGTTTACATATTTTCGATATTATAAAAAATAATTAACTTTGAAAAGTATATACAGTAAATATTAGATAATTGTTAAAAATAATTTAATCATCACAAACCCGTAAAACATTGTTATTACTTCAGGCCATAATAGTTTTTTACTAAACTGAAACCAGTTTGTAAAATTGGGTTTGTAACCTTAAATGATGGGTTTTGTTTAAACCATTACCCAAACGGGGAATCCCTAAACCCCCAAATAAAACTTAAATTCAATGTATAGATCAAATGTAGAAATGAGAACCAGGGTCAGGTCTGAACGAGCAAATGTGTTCATGACGTAAAGCAGCGCGAAGATACGTAGGATTGAGCAATCCATCGTCGGTACTGTTCGACAAGAGAAGAGAAATACAGATCTGAAACAAACAAAAATATGATAACAATCGCATTATTATTTGACTGGAGTAAAACATATAAACCTAAGATTGACCTTGAGAACATCATATAATTCTTACAGGTCTCTGAGAGTTTGACCAAAGATTTTCTTCGTATGTGTTCCACCAATATGTATCTCTCTTAAACAAATGTGTTAAGGTGCCTTCTGTGGAGTCTGTTTAAAAAAACCTAGTATGAGCACAATTCACTGTTCCAAACAAACACATGTATATATCACCACGAAAGGATCTATAGAGCATATATATATATATATATATATATCTTCAGCATAAATACACTCACATTTCAAGCTGTGACCATCAATCACTTTAAGAGTTTTATTGGGGAGAAAAGTGATTTTATTCGAATATAACTAAATCTAGTAGATCAGGATTGCATTCCTAATTGGACTTGGATTTAAGTCTATCGCCAAGTCGGCATATATGTATGTATATTGTACGAAAGTCATAATAAACAATTCGATTCAATATCAAATCCTATAAGTTCAAATGAAGTTATAAATTGAAACAATTGTTATAGCAACATTCTATACCCAAAAAACTTTAATAGCACTTAGCAGCATCCATCAAATAATATGTATATAAGGAACGGACACTAAGTATATCAGCAAAAATGATGTGGCCTTGATGGATTTCAGATTCTTCAACACTGTTCTTCAACCTAAACATTCTGAAGGGAAGGTGAAAAGTGCCACCTCGCAAACAAAAATTTCTCAATTCTTCACAATCAAACGAATAAATGAACATGACAAATCAAAATCCGGGTCATGAGCAAACTCGATTTCAATCGGTAACAGTACAAACCGATCAAAGTTTTTTTTTTTAAATTATCTTCTTTATTCATCTTCCCAAACCGATCAAAGTTTGGTAAGATTGACATTCAGTAAATGCAGCTCCTACAGAACTTAAGCCAATACATACGCAAAAAATAACTCTAACCTACTACACAAAACAATAACCAAACTAGGGGAACCCCGAGAAATTGACAAGACAAACAGCTCGACATAGAAACTTTCTTACTTGTAGTGTCGAAATCACTTCACAGAACACCGAAAAAAAACAAAATTGCTAGAGTATAAACTTTAAAAAGCCACTAATTAAACTCTTTGATAAAAATAATAATAAAAAGCCACTAAATTGTCAATGAACGGATCGACCCAACAAAAACCATATTCTCTCGAGAATTGATGAAAAAGGATGGAAAAAAATTCACCTTTGCATTTAATCCCAAGCCATGCATGAATCAAGAGGTATAACCAGAAAACCCCCAAAATTCACTCAAAGCCGCCGTCGAATCCCGGCGAGAAATTGCAAAACCCTAGAATCACGGAGAAGAACCCAAACACGAACTTCAGGTATGAAACTCCAAGAATCCAGGCGTAATTCGGACAGAACAAAAGCTTTGAAAGACCTCAGCCAAAATTTTCAACGAGGTCAGGCGTGTGGTTAGATCAGAAGGAACCCAAGAAAAAAAAATCCCTTTTCGTTGCGCTTCTGTATGGGTGATTTTCCTACGTCCATTAAAGTTTATTTAGACACTTAAAGTAAGAAAGTAGAGTGCTTCAGAAATAATTAAGTGACTCTGTGCTTTCTCTCTCTCTCTCTATCTCTCTTTCTTTCCTTTTTTAGAAATAAGTTTCCCCACTTTTGGTAGGTGGTTTTAAGCCCTATTAGGGCAAGATATTTATGGGTAGACGTTTTTTCAATTAAGGATTAGTAGCATTTTGAAATAGATAAAATTGTAATGTATATTGTAACTTGTAAGAAAACATTTTCAGTTTAATATATGCATTTCAGTTGAAACCCATTTTTTTTTACAAAAAAGCACACATTTTCAGTAGGACAATAAATAAATAAAAACGAGAAGTATAAGTTTATAGCAATTGGTCTGTTTGATCTTTATGAAAAATTGAAGTTTAATCTTTTTGGTTCTTATGACATTTTTCTTTTCTGAAGTTTCCCATGCGAAAATGATGTAAAACAGTACTTGTTCACTTCAACAACAAAACAAGAATGATTTTCGAAAACTGTGACGTTCCAATTTATCATATTTATTATATATGGGCTATAAATAGAAATATACATTCTTTTTATGAGCTTTGGAACATCCGAAAATAGAAACCTGCGGACACTCTCTCTCTTCAATTATTTTGCACTGGATGGAGGGGAACCATATTTCTCCTTTATAACTGAATATATATATATATATATATATATATTTTTTTTTTTTTTAATTTAGTACTTGGTAACTACATGTGGAATGAAAATGACAAAAATATGACATTTGATAGTGTCAATCCTAAGTTATATAATCATTTTTCATATGACGTCATATCAAACATGTATCTCTTTTGAAAGGTAATTTATTAGATAGACCAACGAGGTGACAGAAGAGAGAGAGAAAGAGATAGATAATAAAGATCATTATTTTCTAATATAATAAGAGGAGGCGATCAGGGTTAATTAATGTTAAACTACAAAATTTGTATCACTTTATTATATAAAAAGTATTTTAATTAAAATAACTATTTTCTGATACATTTTATTAGTTGATGCTAACCACAATTGGTAGTGTCTATATATGTAAAATGTCACTTTGTATATTTGATGTCACTTGATATCTAAATAGAATATATCAAATTCAGCCTTTTAAAATATTAATAATCTAACTTGCAATTCTTCGTTCAACAAAAGTATTATTTTAGAAGTTTCTTCAAATACATAACTTCTTTAACCAAAAAAAAACAAAAACAAAAAATCACGAAATTGTTCATGTTTAAAGAAAAACTTGTTGTTTTTAGGTATTTTGTAGAATGTAATACCATAGCCAAGGACGTTGGCTCTTTCCTCCTGCCCTACCCGATCTGAGAATCAGGTTTCTCTTCATGTATTCCTCAACACGATCTCATTAACAGATGATGAAGACCTGTATGAGTGGGAGATAGATGGTAGGACCCAAAAAAGGTTCTTTACAGGTCTGTACGTAGCTGGAACGATTCAGTCACTTCCTTGCAAAATCACTCAGTGACTAAGGAAACTGCTTCTCGGCTATACAACTTCGACGGTGGGTTTAGTTCTATTGATTTCTTTGAATTTGGATTTCGATTGGACTTTTGATTATTGTACTGGGCTAATAATATATGCCCAACAAACACTGCATGGTATGGGCTGTGATGTTTTTCTTCGTTATTTAAATACTTCCTCCGTTTCACAAAGAGTGTCGTTTTGACACCTTTTTTTTGTTTCGAAAAGAAAGTCGTTTTAGAATTCCAATGTAAATTTTAACATAAAATACTATTTTTAACCTCAAAAATAAATTCAGAAATTTAATTATAAATAGAATTTCAAAAATCATTTTCTACAAATTAATAATTTATCTTATTCAAATCTCTTACTATTTCCAAAGCAAACACGTTCATCACCATTAATAATAAACTGAAGAGAATTTCATAATTTTAGGAAATCTGACTCTTCCACTAACTTGTCTTTTACATCTAACAAAACCACTGAACTGCCATAAAAAAAAAAAAAACCACTGAATAGTTTGACTAAAAAGTTTTTCAAAAATTTGCAGGTGGAACAAAAAATAGAATATGAATAAAGAAGAGCATGATGTCATCAAAGTGGTGCAAGTGTTCGACCTTAACAAAAAATGTTCTCATTTGAATGACCCGAGTCTACGTCATAACCAAAATATTCTACTTGAGTGGCATGATCATCACTGTTCACAGGTAAATTATTCAAATCAAATGAGTTTTTTTGGTTTTATTTTTTTGCAGATGGAAGATGGAAATCAAAATTATTAGAAGCTGAAAATGTAAGAGTAGTAATATGGGAACTAATACAGAACACAACACAGGGATTTTTCTCTTCAAAGATACTTCACTAGTAAATCTGTTTGTAACTTACAAGTATACAGAACCCGATTTAGAGCAACCTCAAGACACGCCTTGATTTGCTACACTAGTCTCACTTGTTCTTGAATCGATACGTGATTCAAGAACCTCTCACCCAAATCCCTTAGCACACTAGCTCACAAAAACTCTCACAGATTTTCGCTCACCCTTTGCTAAGTATTTTCTCAGTTGTGTTAAAACCCTACCTAGCTCTAACACGCCTATTTATACTCAATAAGACTTGCGGCTGATCCTCGCCTAGATTCTCCTTCGGATTACACCAAATCTTCATGAGAATCTTCACCTTCCTTATCTTCTCCTAAGATAGAGGAAACTCAATATTGTCTTCATAGATCCTCCAAGATACTCCAAGCTTCCTATCCACGTTAGCTTCTCGTCTCTTGAAGTGTCCAGCACGTCCTGCAGCTCCAGCTCAGCTTCCAGCTCACCTCCACGTGTGTAGATTGCTACGCAAGTCTTCCCGTGTTAGTTCCAGAGCTAGTCGAACTGCTACACGCGCTGCTCCAGCCTTGTTTGCATCTTCAATCTCCCCCTTTTTAGCATATGTGCTCCACAAGTACCTGTTCAGGAAATCGAAACCAAACAAGCAACAACCAACACACCACAAGCCACACAATTCTGGGAATGATTCCAAAAGATTCCGATTAACCAAAAGAAACTCCAAGAAACCAATGGAGTGTCAAGTCTTAACATAAACGAGTTCAAGGAGTTAAGAAATAAAACATAATGTCTTAAATAAAACTCTCCTTACTCCCCCAGAATCAAAACCCCAAACATAAAACCCCAAAAACTCCTCCATAGTTCATGCATCCACCGATTTCAATCTTCTCCCCCTGCTTGTGAGCACAGATGTTAGAAACAATCGATGAGCAAACATAACTCGAAGGTTTAGATAGGATCTAAGCAGGTTTACCTGTGACTGCAGTGCGCAGCATGGTCGTTACTACCCCGAGTTGCTCAAGAATTGTTGCCACATCTTCAAGAGCTGTCCTGATTCCCTCTGCATCAGCTGGTGCTTCAGGCACTCGAATCACTCCCAGAGTCACGTTGTTGACTCCTCCAGTTGGCGTGTTCGACTGGGCAGCAATTGATGGACGCGGACTCGAGGTTGAGGGATGCGATGTCGAGGCAACTCCAGTCCTCTTTCTTGTCTCTTTCTTTCGTTTCTCCTTGGCCTTTTCCTTGGTGACAGCAGCAGCAGCTTCCTTTTTGAGAAATGTTTCCCCAATTCGTGGATCCTTCTTGTATTTGGTCGGAAAGATCCACATTTCACCTTCTTCGAGCTGCAGGATGAGCTGCCTCTTGATGACCTTGCTGATGAGACAGGGAAACATCAACCACCGTCTATCCCCCTTGATGACCTTGCTCAGATCAAGCATCTGCTGGAAAATCATTCGCCCAATGTCAACGTTGATCCCGTGCGCCAGCTTATACACCAACCTCGCCCGTTCCTCAGAAATGTGGTGCTTATTCGTCGAAGGGACCCAATTGTAGGATGCGATGACCATCAGTGCAGCTATCCGTGGAGGAAAATCTCTCGAGGTTAACTCAGCCCATGTAGACTGATGCCCTTGTGACAGGTATCTTGATACCTCAGAGATTGGCACAAGATCTGCCTCAGCCTCCTCTTTCCTCTCAGCTTCAGTAAGAGGCTCGCGGCGTAAGGTCTCATTGATGATCCCTGGAGAAATTCTGACTTTGGCTTCCCTGATTCTCACCACAAACACCTGAGATGGATCACTCGGTGACTCTGAAGTAGCCCTGCATAGAACTCACGCACCACCTTGCTCATGTATGACTCGAGTTCTGTCACCGTCCACCGCATTCCGCTCTCACGAAGTACCTCAAGGTACTTCCATTCATCCTCTTCGTCCACATCTACAACTCGTTCACTCCAGATATGACGATCCTTGAACACCTGGAATCGTTCATCAGACGCCACCCTCTTTTTGCTCCTGAGGTTGGACTTCTTCTTTTTCTGCTTGACATGACTCGATTCAGGTTCTGGGCAGGGAGCGGCAGAGGTTGATTCAGCTCCTGGTCCTGAGGTTTCAGCGGATGTGGTTCTCTTCTTTTCTTTCCAAGCTCGCTTGGCAGCTGGGACAGTCACCATCGCCAAACTCCTCTTCCTTTTGACCTCATCGATTTCTCCTGAACCGACATCTCCTCTGGCCGCTCGTCTGTCTCAGATGGCTGACCTCTCTCTTCTTCATTCTCAGGCACCACCTTATCATTGTCATCAGACTCAGCCTCTATTCGGGTCTCCGATGTGGCTTCTTTATCCTCCCTCAGTTGATCGGCACCTTGTGTTTCAGTTTCTGCTTGAGGGCTTTCTTTGTTTTCTGCCTCGGGCTCATTCACACCCTCGTGTTCCTCTTCTTGTGCCATCGATTCAACCTGAGCTTCCACGGGAAGAGGAAATTCTTCTCCAAGATCCTCCGGTGATTTGGCTGCTAAGTCTCCGCCTTCGTCTGCAGTGGCGAAGGATTCGCTCTCGCTGCCGGTCCCCTTTCCTGTTCCGGACTTCTCTTTGCTCTGAATCACCGGTGGATTCTGTTCTTCACCACTCGATCCATCGATTAGGTGAGGAGACGAAGCATCACCTGTTGCATGTGCCATCTTTGATTTTGATTTCTTTCCGATGAGCCCTCTTCGTGTTGCAGACACCATTTTATTTGCGGATCTAGACTGAGATGCTTCGAATTGAGTCACACAAGTTCTCTGCACCTAGGGTTTTTGAACAGTTTGATGTAGCGTCTCTTCCTCTTCCTCTCCCGCAAATATAGCAACATCGCTTCGATTTCCCTCTCCTTATTTGATTTCCCTTTTTCCTCATAGGCTACTGTTGGGCCTGTCTACATGAGCATCATTTGTCCACGGCCCACTTCCTGTTTAATCATGACAAATCTTTTTCTAGCACAAGAACATTCATTAGTACATCACAAGGAACACGACAGTCATTGACACATTTAAACCGAAGAATTTTGTGATGGCTAACAGAAAATAGTAATCGTTCACCTCATCACACCTCAACTAGCTTTTGAAAACAGTTTTCTTTTGCTTATTCACCCAGATTCACAGATGACACAAAAGCTGATTCAGCACATGACTCGAATGATCACTCCGCTTCTTCTTGATTCTTTGTGCCTTGACAGATTTGATATTGTGACTAGCTTTCACACTACCTTGTCTTTATCATGCTCTTCACCAGTTTTCAACCTTATTCAGCAAGAGAGAACCTTAGGTACTTGTCACAGTGTATTTTTTATTGGGTACACTGTGACTTGGCAGCTTCCTTTCTTTTTCTGCCTTGGGTTTTTCCTTTGAGCTTTGGACAGGTCTTCTTTTTGATGTAAGACCTGTCTCTGACCTATAGATCAACCTGTAGCTCAGTCTTATCATTGTGATTTCTCAAAGACCGACTTACATTGCTTTCAGCCTGTTTGGTTCTCTCTGTGAAACCTGTACTGATGTCAAGTCATGACGACAAGATCGGTAGCTCTTTTTCTCCGACCTTTAACCCTCAAGGCTGAATCGAAACGTTATGATCATCCTGAGCCTGTACCTATATCAGTTCTGCACATCTCAAAACACTTGTTACATTCCACAAACACCAATTGCATTTCTTAAGGTGACAAAACGATTAAAGTCCAGTGCTTTTGTGAATAAATCAGCCAGTTGAGATTCAGTGACAACATGCTCGATCACTACCTGTTTTCCTTCCACTAACTCACGGATAAAGTGGTGTCTTATGTCGATGTGCTTGGTCCTTGAGTGTTGTACTGGGTTCTTGGAAATGCTTATAGCACTCTTGTTGTCACAGTACACAAGAAGTGGACCTGAATCCATTCCATAGTCAGCGGACATCTGCTTCATCCACAGTAGTTGGCTACAACAGCTCCCCATGGCAATGTATTCTGCTTCAGCAGTGGAGAGGGACACCGAGTTTTGCTTTTTGCTGAGCCACGAGATGAGGTTGTTTCCGAGAAAGAAACACCCACCACTAGTGCTTTTCCTGTCATCAACACTTCCTGCTCAATCTGCATCACAGTAACCCACTAGGTTCTGATTCGATCCTTTTGAGTACCAGATGCCTAACTCAACTGTGCCCTTGACATACTTGATGATCCTCTTTACCGCCTCAAGATGCGATTGCTTAGGTTTAGCTTGGTACCTAGCACAGATGCCAACACTCAGGCACAGATCTGGTCTGCTTGCCGTGAGATAGAGAAGACTCCCAATCATTCCTCTATATAGGGTTGGATCGACACTTGCTCCCTCATCATCTCGCGTGAGGCTGGTGGTTGTGCTCATTGGAGTCTTTGCTTATTTGGCTGCATCAAGCTTGAATCTCTTCAAGAGATTTCTGGCATAGGTGCTTTGTGATATGAAAACACCTTCCTCAGATTGTGTGATCTGGAGTCCCAAAAAGTACTTGAGCTCTCCCACCATGCTCATCTCAAACTCACTCGTCATGCTTGCAACAAAAGCATCAACTAGCTCCTGAGAGGTCCCTCTAAAAATTATGTCGTCCACATAAATCTGAACGACCATAATCTTATCTTTCTTCTCTAGTATGAACAAGGTTTTGTCCACACTGCCTCTCATGTAACCTTCGTGAACTAGAAAGCTCGTCAATCGTTTGTACCAGGCTCTGGGTGCCTGCTTCAGACCATACAACGCTTTCTTGAGCTTGTAAACGTAAGTTGGGTTGCCTGCATCTTCGAACCCTTTCGGCTGCTCGACATAAACCTCCTCCTGAATCAGACCATTCAGAAAAGCACTCTTGACATCCATCTGATATACCCTGAAGTTGAGTATGCATGCCATTCCCAGAAAGAGTCTGATTGACTCAAGCCGTGCCACAGGTGCAAATGTCTCTTCAAAATCCACACCTTCCACTTGAGAGTATCCCTGAGCCACTAGACGAGCTTTGTTCCGAACCACTGCTCTATTTTCATCAATTTTATTCTTGAAAATCCACTTGGTTCCCACAATGTTGCAATCCATCGGTCGTGGCACTAGTTCCCATACGTCATTTCGAACAAACTGCTCGAGCTCTTGTTCCATGGCAATAATCCAGAACTCATTCTGCAACGCTTGTCTGTGATCTTTTGGTTCAATCACTGACACAAAGCAGGAATATAGCACCATCTCAGAGAACTTCCCAACCATCTTCTTGAAATCCAGTTGGATGCCACGAGTCGTCCTCCCTTCATTCACCTCACCGATGACATCTGAGGCTGAATGATTCCGATGAACTTGCTTTGTGTTCTCCTGAGTCACGATCTGAGGTTCTTCGGTTGACACAGATGGCTGTTGCATTGCCTCTGTTGTCTGTGTTACCCGATCACCTTCGTCACCTTCAGAATCACTCCCAATCAGAGGCTTCTCCCATTCCATCTGAGCGTAGTCATCGAACACCACATTCACTGACTCAACCAGAACTTTTGTCCTCATGTTGAACACGCGAAAGGCTGAGCTATGACCTGAGTAACCCAGAAAGATTCCTTCATCACTCCTGGAATCAAACTTCCCAAGATGATCCTTGTCATTCAAGATGTAGCACCTGCATCCAAAGACATGAAAGTAACTTACGTTAGGCGTCTTTCCTTTCCACAGTTCATAAGGAGTTTTCGATGTTCCCTTTCGTATGTACACTCGATTGATTATGTAACATGCTGTGCTGACTGCTTCTGCCCAAAAACGTTTTGAAACTTGATTCCCATAAATCATCGCACGAGCCATCTCCTGAAGTGTCCTATTCTTCCGCTCTACTACACCGTTTTGTTGTGGAGTTCTGGGTGCAGCAAACTGATGTGCTATTCCATGACTTTCACAGAACAACTTCATGAACTCGTTCTGAAACTCTCCCCCATGATCACTCCTGACTCGTTTTATTCAGCTTCGTTCATTCATGAGTTGTAAAGCCCAGATTCTGAAGCTACCTGCCGTGTCAGACTTTTCTCGGAGAAATCTAACCCATGTGAATCTTGTGAAGTCGTCAACCAGCACAAATACATACTTTTTACCTCCCAAACTCTCTGTCTGAACTGGCCCCATCAGATCCATATGAACTAGATCAAGTGGTGCCTTGGATTGTACATCAGGTACTCGTTTGTGTTGGACTTTCACCTGCTTGCCTTGGTTGCATGCTCCACACACAAACTTATCTCCTCCCTTGATCTTTGGAACTCCTCTAATGCTCTGCTTTGAGATGAGATCATTGAGATTCCTGATGTTCATGTGGCCGAGTCGCTGATGCCACAGCTGCAGATTATCACAGGCAGTAACACAGCTCATAACCGACCCTGACTTGTTCCACATGTAGCAGTTGTTGCCCGATCTTTCTCCAGCTAGGATAATTTGTCCATCATCATTCACTGCTCTGCATCCTTTGTTGGTGAATATCACAATCAGCCCTTCATCATACAGTTGACTTATGCTGATAAGATTCGCGTTAAGTCCTTGTACTAAGTATACATTAACTAGATCAGGCTGACCTTCGTCTTTTGTAATGCCTTTTCCTTGTATAGCACCGATACTTCCATCACCAAACGTGACTCTTCCTCCCTTAATCTTCTTAACATTTTGGAGGTAGCTCCGGTTCCCAGTCATGTGCCGTGAGCAGCCATTATCGAAGTACCAAGGATCTGACTCGTCTTCGTCGCTCTCAACTTGAGCCATGTTGCACTTGAATCCATGCCACAGCATTGACATTGGATCATCCCTGAAGGATCTCTTGACAGTGAATTCTCTTGGCTTGAAAGAATTCTTCTTCTGTTGTCCCTTAGGCTCGAACCTCAAGTCCTCTTTCCTGAGCCAGACTTGATTTGTGGGTCCATTCTAGCTGAATTTCCGTTGCTTCATTAGTTTCTGAACCCTGTTCCATCTGCTGTAGCAGTATGCCTTGATATGTCCGATCTTGCCACAATAATAGCACTCTCGTCCTTTTCGCTGTTTGGTGACAGGTCTTTGATCTTCAGGCCGGTTGTACCCTGATGAAACAAACTTGATTTCATCTGAGCTCTTCTGTTCCTTTCCATTGTACCCCAATCCATGCTTCGTATTGCCGTGGCATCCGTAGCTCAGGATCTTGTCCAGTTGCTTGGTTCCTGCGAACATCTGAATCTGCTTCTTTAGCTGATCTAGTTCTTACTCCAGATTCTCCGATATCCGCTTTTCAACCTTTAAATACTGCCTCAGACCTTCAGCTTTGTTGGCTAACTCGAGCTTCTCTTTGATCAGATTGACACTTCCCTGGCCAAGTGCATTTGCTGCTTCGAGATCTTTGCTGAGCTTGTCTACTAGTTCAGACAGTTGATATATCATGGTTTTTATGGTTTTTAACCATGGTATAAGTCCTATTTATAGAGTCTTTTTAGTGTCTTTCGAGTCTTTTGGAGTCTTTTCAGGTCATAGGTACGTTTGGAGCTTAACTGGAGACTTTGGAGCACTTTGGAGCTTAATCAGGATCAAATTCGTCAAGAATGGATTTTGTGCTTTAGTGACGCTCGACACCATAAAGGGTGACGCTCGACACTTGTCAGAGAAATAAGGAAAAGGCGATTTTGTTTCCTATTTGAAGAAGGAGTTGGGCCCAAACGTTTTCAAAGAAGCCCAAGACGTGTCTTAGAGATATATATAGGATTTTTATTCCCTTTTTACGATAACCTTAGATTTTTGAGAGAGGGATACTCTGAGTTTTCGGCTTTTGCGATTTCTGAGCTTTGGGAGACAAGTCTGTACTCTGTTCGTTTAGAGAGAAGATTTCGAACCCCTTTATCTATTTCGATTTAATCTATTGCTTTCTATTCATCATGTTTGTTGTTTCAATAACCATGTCTGAGTAGATCACCTGTTAGGTTTAGGGTTAATTAGGGTTTTTTTTGAATGTGTGATTAACTTGCTAGTTAGGGTTCATATATATTTGTTCTTCACCTTAGGTTGTTCTTAAAGCTAATTCTAGACTGATCACCTAGAACTTAGATCTTAGGTTGTTTAATTGTCACGGAAGTGTAATTGAATAACTGGAAAGAACCTGAGTTGAGCAAAGTAACTATTCGCAAAGGAATTTGGTTTAGGAGCTTTGTGAACATATCGAACTTGTGCAATTAAGGCTGGTTTAAATCTTTAGGATTTGCAAAGAAAATTTGGAATTCTAGGATTTTAACTTAGATAATTCTCACAACGGAAGTTGGTTAATTATAGTTCTGTGTTTTGAGTTCAAGAACCGTGCTTAATAACTGAACCCTGATTAGTTAAGTTGATTTGCATTCACTGATCTCCTGAAAACTCCCTAGACCTATCCTTTATCACATCGAATTTACAACTGTTTTCATCGCTGCTTTATTTATTATTGTCGCATTGCTATTTGTTCTGCATATTTTGGCTTAGCGTAACTCCATCTACATAAGGTTTATTGAGTGATTTCTTGTCTCTGTGGTTCGACCCCTAGATACTACAACTGCACATCTGTGCTCTTGCAGAGTAGCTTAGGGATTAAACTTTGAGCAGATCAACAGTCTCTGGTTTTCTTTCTTCAACTCACTGTTTTCTTGGTTGAGACTAACCAGGACATGTCGTACTTCCTTGTAGCTGCTCATGAGATCATCCTCCTTTTCTTCTTCAGGCTCTGACTCTGACTGCTGTCCCTCCTCAATTTCAGCAATCCCGATAAATGACACGAAGTTGTTTGTCTCTTCGACTGAGTCATCTTCTGAATCATCATCTGATTCTTCCTCAGCCAACATGGACTTGTCCTTCCTGCGATTTTGATCGTTGACACATTCCAGCTGAGTGTGTCCAAATCCTTTGCAGCCATAGCACTGAATCTCCCGTCGCTTGATAGTTGGGCAGTCATTCTTGAAATGTCCATATCCCTTGCACTCATGACACTGTGCCTCACTCTTTCTGTTAGGCTTGTCCCCTTCAGTTGTCTTCTTGAAGGAAGCAACCTTCTTCTGAGATTTCCCAGTTTTCCGCAAAGCACGATCAAACCTCCGAACCAGAAGACTTATGGGATCGTCTTCCTCATCTTCAGTGCTACGGTTTTCACACTTTAGAGCCAAACTTTTAGGCTTCTTCAGACTTTCTAGCTCCATCTCATGAGCTTTCAGCATGCCCACGAGTTCACTGAATGGCATATTCTCCGTGTTACTGGACACACTGAGTGCTGATTTGTACCCCATAAACCTCGATGGCAGACACCTCAAGAATTTCTTCACCAGCTTCTTGTCCTTGTATTTCTTGCCTAACACCGCAGCTTCTTGTGCCAGAGCACTCAGTTTCGAACTGAATTCAGAGATGGTTTCATCCTCCTCCATCTTTAGATTCTCAAAGCGAGAAGCAAGCATGTCCTTTCTGGAGTTTTGAACCTTTGTTGTTCCTTCGTACTGCATCTGAAGTATGTCCCATGCTTCTTTGGCAGTCTCAACACCTTAAATCAGCTCAAAAGTCTTCCTTGAAATGTTGGTGTGAATGGTAGTCAACGCCCTTGAATTGTACTTTGCTCTTTTTGACTCTTCTTCAGTCCAACTTTCTTCTGGTTTTGGATGAAAGACTCTGTTGGCATCAGCTACCAGTGGTTCTTCCCATTTATCAGTTACTGCCTCCCATGCCAATGGATCGATCCCTTTGATCATGGATCTGATCCTAGCTTTCCAAAACCCGTAGTTCCCATCATCCAGGATGATCCTGGAGTTGTTCACCATTTCTTTATAGCTCTCCATTTTCTCCGCAGGATCTCACCTGTTTGTAATACACACAGATGACCGCTCTGATACCAAATGAAAATGTAAGAGTAGTAATACGGGAACTAACACAGAACACAACACAGAGATTTTTCTCTTCAAAGATACTTCACTAGTAAATCTGTTTGTAACTTACAAGTATACAGAACCCGATTTAGAGCAACCTCAAGACACGCCTTGATTTGCTACACTAGTCTCACTTGTTCTTGAATCGATACGTGATTCAAGAACCTCTCACCCAAATCCCTTAGCACACTAGCTCACAAAAACTCTCACAGATTTTCGCTCACCCTTTGCTAAGTATTCTCTCAGTTGTGTTAAAACCCTACCTAGCTCTAACACGCCTATTTATACTCAATAGGACTTGCGGCTGATCCTCGCCTAGATTCTCCTTCGGATTACACCAAATCTTCATGAGAATCTTCACCTTCCTTATCTTCTCCTAAGATAGAGGAAACTCGATATTGTCTTCATAGATCCTCCAAGATACTCCAAGCTTCCTATCCACGTCAGCTTCTCGTCTCTTGAAGTGTCCAGCACGTCCTGCAGCTCCAGCTCAGCTTCCAGCTCACCTCCACGTGTGTAGATTGCTACGCAAGTCTTCCCGTGTCAGTTCCAGAGCTAGTCGGACTGCTACACGCGCTACTCCAGCCTTGTTTGCATCTTCAGAAGCCATATGTGACTGTTGGGAAAATCACGATGAACTAATATAAACACTTCCTAAATTTTTAAGCATTGTTTGTTTGCCTCCACTTTCAATATTTGGCTCCATTAGTTTTTTAAACCTTAAAAAAAAAACGTAAAACACACAAAAAAGTTTGCCTTCAATTTTTTGTCACAAAAATCTATTGATCGTAGGAATGGATGGAATAAATGATTCAAAGTGACTAAATTAATATGTGTAGAATACTAAAAGGTGAACAATAGAAATAATTGAATGCTCTATACTTATAAAAAATAAACAAAATAAATAGTAATGTAATTACATAGATAAAATAAGGGTATCAGAAACTTTTTATTTCATTTCTTAATTTGTGTGAAGAATGTCAGAACGACACTCTTTGTAAAACGGAGGGAGTAGTAAATTCTTTCTTAATTAGATAAACAAAAATAATAATGTGTTGCCTCTCAATTTTTACCATAGAAACAGAAGAAATGCCTCTTTGTTACTTAGCATTGTTAAAGTGTTAAATTTAAACACAAGCTATTCATAGGTGAAAAACTTTACCAAATAATAGAGCATTACTAAAAACTACTGCAGATTTTTTATGTGAGATATTGGCACGATGATGGCATGTACTTTTGGGTACATGTTTTGTCTCGTATTTCTTTTTCCAAAACTTCTTCTATTGTTATTTTTTTTAGGAATCTGATTACCGCCTTAGGTCTTTAGAACATGTTCAACGCAGATGTTTAAGATGGATTCTTAGATATTTTTTTTTTATGTAAATAGTTAGTTAAAATAACCATCGAAGCTTGAACAAGCGTTTTAAGATGCAGTGTTAAGCGGACAAGTGTCAAAAAAATTAGAAAACTATAAGTGTGAAACCAAAATATTTTCTCTCATACGACCAAAACATTTTCACTCTCCTGAACCAAATTATTTTTCTCTCTCATAACTTTAAATTTATTATTAAATATTTTTTAAGACTCCATTTAGATATCTATTGAACATACTCTTAAGGTGAAGAATTCTAAAACATGGTTTCCTTGTACTTGATTAAATTGAATGACACTTTAAACAAATTTAAATCGGTAATGAAGAAGACATTGGTGTGTGTGAGGCTGCATGCATGATTAAATGACTTAGGTCGCCCAGAAGAAGACTTTTGTACGACAATACCCTATAAACTCAGAAAATGAGCTAGACTCAACAAAATTCTTATTAATATGCATTTCTTCGCACGAGTATGTACTCGTGTATGGCCATGAATAATTATTAATTATGTAATTAGTTTTATTTGCCCATTCTATTTTCGAATACGATACAATAATGTATCGTGAGTTTTATATTATAAAATAGACAGCACTCAAATAGAAAAGAATTTGTTTGAATTATTACAATTTGACTATGAATTCTGTTAACAGAAAATGAAGTTGTAGAGCTTTCTCCTAACTATAATTGTATGTGACTGTGATGAGTAGTTTTATGAACGATTTCATGATAGACCATTTATCCTTCAACACACTAATTCATTATGCTTAATTCTATCGGCATATATATGGAATCACGACAAACAATTGTGGTTATGTGCTTGAACTTTCAATAAAGTTTACATCTATTATCTGCAAACAATTGAACTTTCTGAAAATTGAATCTCATACATGGTGTAAAACTGTTAAACTCCCATACATTAGGAAAAAAACTATTAAACTCTTGACTAGTTACTCGACCAAGGTTTTACCCAAATTGTATAATTTTGACGGAAGAACTATAGAATTGTATTTTTTTTATTTTTTTTGCTGTTACAAGAGATTGAACACATATTTGATATATAGTAGACTAATTTTTAACAAATTGAAACGGGGAGAGAACTATTCAAGGCCATAATGTGTATGTTAACAGGCAAAACATGAGCTGTAAGCCTTTGGGTAATGCCTGGAATTAAGAAAACATTGGTGTAATTATTTAAAAGCTTGTGGGACTCTGTAATCAAGACATCAAATAGTAGTAGTACTAGTTTATTGTACTAGTTTATGTAATTGCGTCATGTGATGACACTGGAACTCTGTTAGGGATATAAATAGATTCTGCTACGGTTATAATTAATTAATTGATCAATTAATCCCCTTAACTAAATCACATAAAAATTAGTTTAAAATTTATACATGGGGATGCTCATTGCCAAATATATATGTTAGTCAACGCCTTCATTTAATGTTAAATCTGACCTGTATGTTAGTAGCTAGTTTAATATGCTCGTAACTTAATTAGTCGAATCTCATATATATATATATATATATATATATATATATATATACATTAATAAAAATTCTTCGATTTACCACGACTGTATTTCTGACTCCTTTTCCGTTTGATAAATTTTCTGGTTTGATGTGGATCTTTTTCTATATATTTGCTATTTGTTCTCTAGTGTGTTTAAGCTACTTAGTATAATATATATTATAATGATTCAATACACGGTTAGGATATGAAAAGAAAATGAATCCACGAAGCAACCTTAGATATAGCGTGAAAGCAAAACCCATCCCCTGTCAAAATGGTAAGCTAGAACATTATTAAATCAATGTTTTGTACTAATAAGATAAAATGTCGAGTATACCCCCAAAACCAAATTCTAGCAACAAAAAGGAAAAACTTTACCCCAAAAGTATCCTACTCATATCAAATGCCATGCTTCATATTAAAAATGGTGGGTGGTAATATTTTCTATTTTCTTGTGTAAAAAAAAAAATATTACAAAAATCTTGAATCTAAAATAGTTGTCACGAATTTCACCAATTCAAAAGTTCTGATCATAATTTTTAAACCGGAACCAGTTAAAAAAAAAAAAAAAAAACTAAATTCAAAACTAAAACTATCTATCATCAAACTAAAACAGATAAATTTCAATAACATGCATTGCAATGGGTTTGAATCCGAATGATGTTATATTGACATTATGAATACAAATCACTAGGGTACTAGATATTAGATACAATTATATTTGTGTTGCTTTTAATTGTGATTTTAATTCTGATTAGCTATATATATATATATGATATACATGACAATAACATAAAAAAAAAGAACAAATCGAAGGAATTTTCTTCGGTTGAGGCCTTTTTTTGTTTTGAAAAGTCAGATATTAAACGTAGGTTTAAAATACAAAAAAAAAAAAAATCATATGTAATGTATGTTTCGCGTGTGAGGATTGAATTGTTCTAATGTATGAATACTGTTTACAAAAGCAATATTATAATGAATTAATAACATCAATTAGTTGAGCTCTACACGTTACCCTTGGTTTACATAGAATCTAACAGTAAGAAATGTGAAGTTACATCAAAATGCATATCGAGCTATAACGCTTTTCCAGATGAACTTTCAGGGCAAAGTCTTGTACGTGTCTTGCATCACACTCATTTCTCGTATCATTTTTTTTTACCAACTCATTTCTCGTAACTTTCAAAGAACTTGCACGTGATATATCAATTTAAAGAAAGCAAAACTGAATGTTAAAGCTAGTAATGGAATTGTTAATCTAAATGAACAACAAATAAGACAAAAACATTCACGCCCTATCCTCATTCCTCAACATGCATCAACATTCAAACATCTTAAGCTTAATTATAAGGGGTACGTAATAACAATAGTATTAAAGAAAGCAGAATTAATAACATAATTCTGATTTAATCGAAGAAATGAACATTGTTATCACTGGACAGAGAATTACTGTATCCAGCCGCCGCCGAAGACGGAGGAGGATTATACATAGAATTGGTAGCAGATGAATTAGAAGACGAAGAAGATGACACAACCATCGACGGAGACGGCAACGAAGCCGGTGGTGTAGGCGGTGGAGCCGGCTGAGACGACAACAACCTAGGTGGTCGCGGTGGTGGCAGCGGTGGAGGTGGTGGTGGGAGAAGAATCGCCGCCGCGAGAGCATGATCGGACACTGATGATGTTGTAGTGTTGTTGAAGTTGTTGTTGTTGTTGTTGTTTTGAAGGGAAGTGATTGTGGCGGCTTCTCGGTACTTGTGGCGGAGGATGTCAGTACGGACGGTAGTGAGTTCGGATTGGAGAGACTGAATGTGGTGTTGAAGAGCGGAGATTGCACCCATGCAACCATAGATTGGATCTCTGAGTCTTAAGTTTGCTTCGTAGACTAAACTGTTTGCTGCGTCTCCTCTTTGGCTCTCACCCACTTCCTGCATCAAATTTACTAATCATATCTACTCCACATTCACTATTTGATTATATATAGAAACTATTATGGAAAGTCTTGAACAAGAGATTTTTTTTGTTAAAAACAGTGAATTTTATTTGTATGCAAAATGATGTTTATTTCATTAGTAAGGGTATTTTTCAAAATTTTATGTAAAAAAAAAAGACAATAGTTAGCTTCTTACTATAATTATTATACTACAACAAAATAAATGTTTTGATTTGCTCTTATTTACAAATTGCAACGGTTGCAACCACCAATAGAAAACCAAATGTGCACTAGATCCGGTAGAGAGGAATCTGACGAATATTAGATTTGGTATGATTATGCAAAATAGCAAGTTGATAGTGTTAATGAAACCACATGAACTATAAGAAACTATATCACAATGGAAAAAATATTGTTTTGATCAATAGTTTTGGAAAGAGTCAAACAAAAAAAAGGTGGTAGATCCGTTGAACTATGTCGCCATAATCAAAAGTGATAGATATGGATTCAACCAAAAAGAAAAATAAATAGAAGAAATATGATATGGATCCAAAGAGTAAGTAATAAGAAAACATTAAGAAGAGATATTAAATCATTAGTGTAGAAATATGTGTATATGTAATTAAGTACCAGAAGCATCTTGGAGACGTTACTGGCGCCGAAGACTTTATGAACGGCGGCGAACTTGTGAGGTTCGTGTGGCGAGAAGTAAGGAGAGAAAGGACACTCCTCCGCGCAACGACGGCGGAGGAGCTTACAAGCGGCGCATGGAGTCACGGTGTTCAACGTTGTCCCCGGAGGCACCGCCACGTGTCTCCTGATCCCCATCACGGCATGATCCGTCGTCGTTTCGAAGGTTGGATCTTTCTTGATCTTCTTCACGACCTCGTAGTACTCGCCAAATCCTTCCCTGTTGTTTCCAGTCAGTTCAAGACCGATAGATTGATCTGATCAATCGATTATCTTCGAAACATCACCAAAGAGTAAAAAAAAAGTATCTTGATTAAATTACCTGCCTCTGGACATTCAAGCATGCTAATTATAAGCTTGCTTTTGATAATTTTAATGGAGGAGGAGAAATGAGGAAGAAGAAGAAGAAGAAGAAGAAAAAGAGGAGAAATGGAGGAATAAGAGTTACTTAACAAAAGGAGAGTCATTAGGGTGAATTAAATGATCTTTTTAAATTGAAAAAAATACATATAGAATTATATATATGCTTCCATTATCTCGACGTACAATAGATTATAATTATATAATTATATAAAAAACCTGTATAATTATATACGCTTGTACGTTAAGAAATTAATTATAAGATTTTGGGTATGCTCGAGACTTGCAAGAAATTATTTATGTATATGATCAAATAGTGAAAGATACTGTATATACGGAAAGTACATAACTTGATTTTTGAATGACTGAAATTTTACTATGTTCAGTAAAAGAAAATTTTCTATTCTGGCCGTAAATTTTTTTAATCCATTTCAGTTTCAGTAATATCGAGACCCAACGATCAAGATTTAAAACAACACATAAAATATATAAACTTTAAGATTTGTGGTTTGTTAACAAACTTAAAGAAAGTTGGTTGAAGAATAAATGGACTAAAACCATTTAGGCCAATGGTAAATTTTAGTAACCCCTGAAAAAAAAGGATTAATCTTAAAAAAAAGGAACTTGGTGATAATACTGTAATGATTAAACTAATATTGTATGTTCAAGAATTACGTTGGGACTGGGAGAAACCTAACCTTCTCGTTGTTTTTTCTTATAGTCAACCTCTTCACGTGTTAGTTACGTTGCTAGTTTATGTGAAAATATGTCAAAACTGTAAAAAGAAAATCTAGTATATCTTACATCAGAAAATAGTTTCAGAAGAAGAAAGAATTGCAGAATATATTGGGCATGTGGTTGCACGTGAAGGATGTTTCCGTCTACGAACCCAAATTAAATGCTTAACCAGTTTAAATCATTGACCGTAATTACAAAATTATTGTTCCTGTTTTGCTTTCTTTTCTTTTTCTCTAGTCTCACGTCTTAACATGCATGACTGCACACAAATACCACAAGTCAATATCGAGAACATGTGAGCACACTAGATCTCATCAATTCACACTCTTCGGAAATCGGAACAAAAATTTTTCCTTTCTGAAATGTAAATATATTTGAAAGCTCCACAAAATTATGGAAACTAAAAACACTGTTTGTTTGTAAATCCAAAATCCAGATGAAGTATCTAAAAACTCTACATCTAAATGTTGTTTGATATGAACAATTTACTCCCGGAAGAATGAAAAATAATACATGCATTTGGGTGCTAAATGTAGATGAGAACTCAATTAACATACAAAAATATGAGTTCTACTCGTATTTATATTTATATAAAATAATATTACATGTGTTGTCTATGAATTGCATAATCAGTTTTGATCACGTAATCAAAATTTGGTGTCCCAATCGCAAAATCAAACCTTGTTTTGCAGAAATTGTGGAATCATTCAACTCCAGGATTTTCAAATCACAAATCGAGATAGTGATTCAAAATATAGATTTGGTTTGGCTTTTATATCTTTCCAGGAAGAAGATGAGTGATTCAAATACAAAAAGTTTTTTAACTTCTTTTATTATATGAAAAATTACAACAAAGCTTATTTCGATTTGCACACAACTCTTTAATTTACAACTCTATGAAACTAGGAGACCTTGTCAAATCTATAAACTCAGAAACTCTTTGTCTCTTCATAGACGGTCCAACTCTGCAACTCGGTGAAGGAGTCATCAGGTCTATCACTTCAACTTCAGTGGTTGATGTAATAAGGTTGCTTCTTCTCCAACAATCTTTCTCCATAGTGCTATGTGATATTACATCTTCAACAATATCTTCTAAGCCAAAACCAGTGAAATTTGCTAATCTGTCATCGAACACAGTCTCGGGTTCTTTCTCCATAGCTTCAATGGATCCTACAGTGATATGTGATACTTCATCTTCAACACTCTCATCTAATGATCCAAAACCAGTGAAATTTGCTAATCTGTCATCAAGAACAGCTTCGGGTTGTTTTGCTTTCTCAAAATCTCGGTCATGAAGTTCTTTTTCACCTAGATACAAGTCATTCGATGAGCTTGTAGTTAAATTCCCAGGTTGGATTTCGTTTCTCCTATCATCCTCCTCTTCCTCATGACTGTCAAGACTCTCTTCATCTTCAGGTTGAGAATTGTTGTCTAGCTTCGTGAAACACGGAAGATCATCCATAGCACAAACTTGGACTTTCATGTGTGGAGGCAAACTCGGAGAAAGACCACCGTGGTGTGCATACTTTGTTGAGAAATAATTGACTGTCAGGTTTAAACTGGTCACCAAGAAGACACAGAGAAAGATATATAAGCTATGTCGATAAGTAAAATGGTTATTGCATAGCAAAGTATAACAACAAGGATAAGCTTCCTTACCTATTCCAAGCTGGAAGAGTTAGCATAGTGTATGCAAGTTTGATCTTGCTTCCAAGCCCAGAGAATGATTTGAAAGCAGCAGCAGCTTCTCTCACTGCAAGCGATTCTCTCGGATGCTGCCAAGCCCACTCAAACTGCAACGAGAAAGCAAAAATAAAGCATTTTAAGCTATCACTCATTTCAATTTGAAAGTGTGAGTAACAGAACGAGAGGCCACAACAACTTGAGTACAGATGGAAGTAAAAGCAAGATCCTTTTTGCCAAAATTGGTAAAATATAATCTAAAGCATGAAGCTTGGGGGTATCGAAGATAAGATCTTTAAGTCGGTAATATAGGAAAGGGGAAAAAAAGGACCTGAAGGGCAGAGACGTTGGTTGGGAAACCATAGATACAGAGGACCATTTCCCATGGACGTTTTTTCTTTGTTCTATATGCACCACTAGTGATCTCTCCATTGTGCTGCCTTATTCTGCGCCTTGGGTTAACCGTGAACCTTCAAAAACCAGATTATGTAATCCGTTATTAAAGATCACGAAAACGATGATAAAAGTAGTGATTTTGACGCACTAAACCAACATCTACAAGTCTTTTAAAACTTCGAATTCGCCGTTTTGATCTAATTAAACAGATATCAGTCAGGAAAGAGAGTAAGGACAGATTGTATCTACAAAGAAAACAATGAATTCAATGTTAAAAACCCAAAAAAATTGGATATACTTCCGATTCATCAATCTGGGCTTAACTAGTTTGATCAAAGAAGCATCAAAATCACTAAATCTCAATCATTTAGAATCGATGACTTTATAATCGAAAATAACTTCAAGGGTAAGGATCATTAAATGCAAATCTAACTGGGGAAGAAAATATTGACGATGAAAATCGAATACCCGATATAGGTGTGACCCTTGTGACGAGGGCTAAGAGAGGTTAAGATGTAGCAGGCGAAGAAGCCTTTCCCTTCTTTACCGGTGACTCCATCTTCAGCGACGGAATCTAGGGTTTTGGGATTTCCTCTTCTGCCCCTTTTCTCTCTCATCTCTCTCTCTTCGATTCTCTGCGTCAATTCGACCGTTGGACGAGACAAGACAAACGAAGGAGTAAGACTGTTTTGGGCCAATAAGTTGGCCATTTTTATTAAGGCCCAATATTAACACAGAGTACTGGCCCTTTTTAACTAGAATCTCTGTTGCGTATTAAAAAGAGAAAGTGCTTGGGTTGTTCAATGACTTCAATCACCATAATCTATCATGGAAACTACTTTAACTGAAAACACAAAGGACCAAAAAACCATCAAACACATGGATTAATCCATTTTCACCACTAGCTGCATTTTTGCCTTTTCGGTGAAGGCATATATTTAGTGGTCTGAAAAATACGTAGTAGAATCGAATCTTCCATCGTTAGTTAAGATACATTATTAAATCACAGATTCACAACTATTGCGTTAAGTTTTCTCTTCAATAAAAAGAAAAAAAAAAACTTGCTAGTAGTAGAAATCCCTCCCTTTAATTTACGTTATCCTGCTTTCTTGGCAAATGATGAATGACCTCAAGGTTTGAATCTACTTCCATAAAATCATAAAAGTAAAAAAGAAAACTGCAAAATTATCCAAGTAAAAAAATAAAATCTGATATATTCGTAAATATTAAGTCAGCATAAGCATCGTTGTCAGCAAAAAGTTATACTCTAATCCTCATGGTGATTGGTGAACCGTCAGCAATTACATGATGGACCAACCCAAATAGACAAGGAAACACCACTACAGAGAGTGTGACTTTAACAAAAAAAAAGGAGAGTGTGATTTTAATAGGTTAAGAAAACAAAAGTGTGATTTTGTTTTTTTCGCTCAGAATTCAAATATCGGTCATAAACTTGTAAATCATGGAAACTAATCTGGATTTCAATATATGTATACGTAGATTTCTTTTTTTTGGTTAACTTCAACAAACACATTTTCCCCTCTATCTACTTTCCTAATTTACACCAAACAACCTAATTTTTTTTTTTTTGCGTCTAACACCAAAAGGTGGGCAGGAGTTCTACTTTGAGTTTCAATTTCAAATGATTATATGAAATCAAATAAAATAATAAGTGTTATTTAAAAAAAAAAACGGGGCCAAAAACTATGAGCTGCCTGAATGAGAAAGGCTTGTGCCTATGATGATGCTTTAATAATGATAATGATTCCTTAACCCTCACTCCTTTTGAGATGTGAATCTTTTGTAATCAAACGGACAATAATAGCTTTTTCTCAACATAAAAAAAGCTGCATTGTTTTAACTTTTAAGTTTTGTAATAAAGTACTGTACAAACCTTTTTTTATCGCTGGATGTGGAACTCCCATGCAATCATTTCATATGTTCAATGATAGGAATGCAATTATATTCAACTGCAGAAACCCAATGGAATAAACCAACTATGGTTAAATATCTGAGTAAAATTGGAAATCACTACTATAAGTAGAAGAACATTTTCTATTTTATAGGAAAGAGTAAGTATCAACAATTGCAATTTAGACTTGTTGTACATATTGAGTAATACATTTTTATCAAAAAGCATAATATAGATACTGAAAAGTATTTAAATAGACATGTTTAATATAATTTTTTTTTTTCGTTTTTTTTTTTCTGTGTGATAATAATTCTAAGAAAATGTAGTAGAACGCAAATCAATCCAGCCAATCCAACCGCGGCAATTGGCGTTTGATTTGAAAGCATGAAGCGTTTATTAAATAGCAGCGACTGGCGTTTGATCGCAAACGCGGGTAAGTATAAGCCTGAGTTTGTTATTCCACATTTCCTTGTAGCAATCGGCGTCGCCACCTCTCCGCCTCGCCTCCACCACCACGAGCATATCGTTAAGCCTCGAGAGATAAACCCCAATCACGAATTTCCCGTTTTGCCCTTCAATCTCGAACCCGTATTCTTCCTTCTTCTTCTTCTTCGCACTCAGTTTCTCTGCCTTCGCGAATCTCTCGACTTCCTCCCAAAGCGTTTCCGGCGATTTCTCCGAGAGAAACCTCTCCGATTCCCCGACCGAATTGCTCGCAAACAATCCGGCGAGATCTAATCCCGATGAGAAAGATATCAGATCAAACGCGTTTAGACTCTTCACCGCTTCCGATGATTCTCCTCCTTCTCTCTTATCGGAATTGATATCATCTCCCTTGGCGAGATCGATCTCGTCGTGGAATTTGATCTGTTTAACACCTCCTTTCACAAACCAAGGATCCTTAAGGATCTCATCAATGGTGATCCTGGTCTCTGGATTGATGTCGAGGAGACGAGAAACTAATCGTTTCAGATCTGGAGACATCCATCGAGGACACCGATACTCCCCTTTGTAAATCTTCCTGTACATATTCATCAAATTCGGATCGTTGAACGGCAAATAACCGGCGGTGAGGACGAACAAGATGATCCCACAGGACCAGACATCGACTTTCGCGCCTTCGTATCCCTTTTTGGAGAGAATCTCCGGTGCCACGTAAGCAGGCGTGCCGCACAAAGTGTGGAGGAGACCGTCGGGTCGGATCTGATCCGTCAAGGCGCTGAGACCGAAATCGGATACCTTGAGGTTCCCGTTCTCGTCGATCAAGAGATTCTCCGGCTTGAGATCTCGGTGGTAAACGCCGTGTGCGTGGCAGTAACCGACGGCTGAGATCAATTGCTGGAAATACCTGCGGCTGAGATCTTCGCTGAGACGTCCGTGTTTGGAGATTTTAACGAAAAGCTCTCCTCCTTTAACGAATTCCATCGCGAAGAAGATCTTCCCTTTCGTCGCCATCACCTCGTGGAGCCTGACGATGTTTGGGTGAGCCAAGCGGCGCATGATCGAGATCTCGCGTTTGATGTTGTTGGCGAGAGCTGGGTTCGCGAGGAGTTTCTTCTTGTTGATGATTTTGACGGCGACGCTCTGGCCGGAGCGGCGATCGCGAGCGTGAAAGACCTTGGCGAAAGCTCCGCATCCTAGAAGCTTCCCGAGCTCGTATTTGCCGAACAAGGCGTTTTCGGTGTTGTTGTTATCGCCGGCGTCGGCGACAATCTCGATCTCTGGCATGATTTCGGAAGCCAGAGACCGATTGAGAGATGATGATTGATCTATAGAAGGAGGAAGACGACTTGGCCGGAGAATTTTCGAATCTGCTTTTTGATTGCGCGTAATTCAGAAATGTGAACACGTAAGCTAATTCTTCTTCGTTTGTGCGTTTATTTGCTGTTGTTTGTTTGTTTTGTTTGTTTAGTTTTAATGGAATTGGGAATAAGATTTTTAAAACGAAGAGTGGTTGGTTATGTATTTAGAGGAGGAGATTTATGGTGAAACGCGGAGAATGTTTGTTATTTTAAAAGGATTAAACAAAAAAGAAAGATAAGTTGAATAGAATAAAATGAAAAAGGATATGCCTTAAACAGGAGTTTAAGTGAAGCTAAAATTCATGTCTTCTTAATCCTAAGGCGTATAAAATTGGGGGGAATGGCTGTGCAAAAAGATAAGTTTTAAAAACATATAAATGTAACCGTTAAACTATTGCCAACCCAGCAGGAAAAGAAAAAGAAAAAGAAAAAAAACTGTTTTGAGTAATTTATTTGAGGTCAAATGTTACATATGTTAATATCTTATTATGATGATTCAAATATGTTGGTTTCGGAGACCATCAAAACCAAAGAGTCTGCATAGAAGAAACAATATCTCGTGCTTGGACTTCTTCCGCAAGAAAATCAGTATAAACATTTAACACACAAGGAATATAAGAGATTAAAATGAATACAAGTACGTAGAACAAAAATAATATAGCTCATCAATTTCTAAACTCAAAGCGGCCATTCTTCTTTTCCATCGATCAGCTTAACCATCTGGAAGCAATCCAATTCGAAAGAGATTGACAACTCTCCCAACGTTGTTAAGACGGTTTTCATGGTACTTTTTAAATTTGGCATGAAGAGGTGACACACATTTTTTGTTTGCATAAACGAAGACAAAGAATGTAGATCTAAACCATCTCAACTCAGAATTCAGAGATGGCAGACATGTCCGATCCGCTTTAGCTCAGTTTCCGTGCACAGTAAGAGGGGATAAAGTTCAATAATGCATTTTTTAAGAGTAAAAAAATCACGATTTTTTTCACCTTGTTCAATTTTTAATTTATTTATTCTTATAACTAAAGAAATTTTTAAATTCAGAAGGAAAAAAAAAAAGTTTATGTTCAGAAGAGAAATGGGAATTTGAATTTCAATGACGATATAGATCATCTTGTTTTTGGTCTAAAATGACGATGTAGATCTAAATATGGGTACGTTACAATCCATTGACTTAAACGAAAATCATACACGGCGTAATTCATATATGTCTCATTGTAGTTATAAAGTGAATGATCATACGAACAACTAACGTGGCACTGAAACAGAAGCTGCTGCGGTGACTTCAGTCACTGTCATTAAGATGGAAAATTGTACTCTTACAAATTTAAACTTCTAGTGTTGTTATTAATTTAGACTTCAGTCACTGTCATTAAACTTTTAATTTATTTGAATAAAAAATAATGTCAAGAACTTTCTAGATAAGAGTTCTCAACATGACAACATAAACAAATATACATTGAGAATTTTCAAAATAGAAACGAGCATTTCAAACAAGCAATTGGTAAACGTCAACACTATGACGTTTTTTGGTTGATTTTAAGGGATCTGTAGCTTGAAAGCTCATCCCTATAAATAAAATATATAAAATTGTTGGCAAAAAATAAATATATAAAATTCATCCAAAACTATATAAATTGACAACAATTAATAAATATAAATCGTCTGTGTACAAAATCCTAATAATGTGTTGAAAAAAATCATCCACCAAACATATAAGTCAATACTTGTAAAACAAAGCGATTTCACGAATAATAAAACTGATAATATCATGATTTTTCTGAAATATAATCAACAAAAAATATAAAGATGGTATATTTATTTTAACTGATGATTTTCTTTCTAAGTTTTTTTGTACAATCAATATACACTTTTAAAAATTCAAGCAATGAAAGAAATTATGTTATCAATCAATTATGATGTGGTCGATGGTTTCTACAATTCTACTTCTTTTCCTTTGCCTACGCGTGATGTTTCATAAACTTCTCTCGTACTCGTTACATCTGGAACTACTTAGAAACTTCCATATATCGTAAGAAAAAAAGTATTTCAATAAATATGTCCTTACTCCTTCGTATATCAGTATATGCGTGTTTCATCTCATGTGGGTTATATTAATTTTGTAGGTAAGTGAAGATAGCGACGTGGTAAGTGAATTAATTTTTTTTTTTTAAAAACATGTTCCACGGGATAGTGTCAGCTGTCAGGTGTCTATCCCGATAGGAGATGGTGGCACGTGGCAATATTATAACGGTGGAAATAGTCGACGCCGGCTGCCAGCTGGATGGTTCAAGATGTGGCCGGCTGCTTCCACCTATCCCTATTGATTTTGAAAATCGGTGCTGAGATATGCTTCTATTATTTAAACGACTGGAGACTAATTATTTCTCTATTGAATAAAACTGATTAGAGACTAATTATTCTTTAAACGATTACAAAGAATAATTATTTCTCCGTTTATCGTCTATATAATATATATATATTACAGTTTGGAAAGACCAAACAAAAAAAAATCTTAATTTGGTCTTCGTCGGTAATGTGTTTATTTTTAAATCGTATAACATAGAACATGGGCCATATTATATTCACATCTTGATTAAAGTTTTTTTCTCAAGCCTCTTATTTATTAGAGAAGAAAAGAATCAGTCAGTTAATAACTACGACTTTGAAATCCTTGACAAATATTTTATGGCTTCATGTGACTAATATAAACTGTAATTGTGTTAAACATGTTGTATTAGTATTTGGATACGTTAGCATATGCTTTCTTGAATTTTATCCGTTATATCTTATATGAATAAATTTTATTTGAGGGAGTTGTTTCTGATTACAAAATGTAAATGAAATCAACGAGTTCCGGAAATAGAATCAGAATGTTGTTTATAGTTTACTTGGATGCATGATCGATTATGAATGTTCCAAGGAATAGTGGTGTTGGGCTTTTTGTTTAGTTATACTAGTCCATATATCATGAGCCGAAATTTATTCGACAATAGGTAGCCCGAACGTTATAGAAAACAGAAAAAAAATAACAGCATGCATGCCATGCATGCTCATGAATACTTTCTACCGTAAGTTATATCATATGCTACAAAATATCGTATAGACATACCCTATTACCCCATACGGCCATACAGGAGCATTCGAGCATCATCAATGATTTGATCAATCATCAAAAGTTTCACGTAGAGGCTTTGTCCTAAAAACATGTTTAATATATGATAAATATTTGAGTAGAGACTTAAGACCTGACCATGATCAAACTTGCATATAAATCATATTATATAATGTATATATACTATATGTGAGTATTTATATGAGATCATGGCATGTACAACTTGTTGCCGCACTTGCATCTCCAAGCTTCCGGGTAGTATTCGGCCGTGACAGGCGTGCCCGGAGGTACCGGCACGTGCACAGGCTTGCACGGTGTGCATCTTCCACACTTGGCAGAGCACCGTGGCGGCGATGAACCAAGCCCCCTAAGAATCCGCCGTAGCTCAGCCTCTTTACTCCGATCACTGATAATCTTCCTCATCTTCTTCATCATCATTGTACTCTTGCCCTCCTCTTCCTAAACACATATTGCACAACCATATGTTGTCACATTTTCCACACAAAAAAAAGATATTGAACGTCATATAATGAAAAAAATACAAATTCTCAAACAAACAAAACACTCTTTAAGATGCGCTCAAATTTCACTAAAATGCGCATGGCTTTGCTAAAATGCACAATTTAGGTGAGCACATTTTTAAGACATGGCTGGGGGAGTGAGACAAGACCCGGGAATACCGCTCCGGAAAAAGCGCTACGCACATTACCAAAAAAAGGCAGAGAGATTGGGAAGTTCCAAGAGGCTGTCATACGTTAACATGCGCCGTGGGGGCGAGTAACTTGCTATAATATTACCAGTCGATCGAGATCGAAACACAGACAAAAGCAAGGCAGGGACCCACAAGTGGAGAACGGACCAAAGCCGAGTACTGTCCTTATCCTCGTGTGCTGAAGTGAATCGGACGGCTGAGATTCTTTTTACGAGTACATGGCATCTCTGCTGCTCAGTCAGTCTCGACATGCCGTCACAGTCGCTGACTGTTCAAGCGCATTTTAGCTACACACCCTTTTGATTGTGTAGTCCTTTTAGAGATCCCCACATCAGAAAGCTTATTTAAAATGTCTTCAATGATGAATCAACATCAATCTTTGTCTTCCAAAGACACTTAAATCAGGAGAAATAGAGATACTAAGCTATATTTGTTTTTTTGTGGTTATATTTATTAGATATATAACACGGTATTGGAGCCCTTTTTCCTAATTACTTATTTTTTTGGTAGTGTTTTCCTAATTACTTATTGACTCAACAACAAAAGAAGTATATATAAAAAAAAATAAAAAATAAAAACTGGATCACGCAAGAGAGTAAGAGGATTAAACAGCTTACGGACCTGTGCATAAAAGAGCCCTAGTTTCCCAGAGTTAGAGTTCCGAATATCTGCATTTTTACAGGAATATAACATATATAAATGGTGCTGTAACGATTATATGTTATGTACAAACAAAATGTTAATAAAAGACTTATAAGAATAACAATGATAGTGATTGCATTATATATGTTAACGAGAAAAGAAATAGGGCTTACATGGAGAAGAAGGTGAAGAGGGAGTAATGAAAGTGGTTATTACACAAAGGAAGACAAGGCAGAGTAGGAGTATATAAAAGAGACTGAACTTGGCTCTTAAGTTTTCTGATGGTGGTAATGATGACGATAATGATGACGATGATGGTGATCTCTCGAAACCCATGATTACGAAACTTTCTGAAAACCCCACCTAAGAAGAAGCAGAGATTAGTTATGACTCTTCCTCCAGGATAGTTTCATGCAAAAAACTTGGTGGGTTTATTAAAACCAGAGATGAGAATGGAAATCAAGAAAAGATTATACAAAAAGATGTTTTTTTTTTTGTAATTTATGTTGGTTTCTTATGATTTGGGTTTTCTCAAAAACGAGAGGGGAGAGTGGGAGTGGTTGAAACTAAGAGGGAGAAAGTGCAAAACGAGTCGATTATGAGAGAACAAGGAGGGGTTTACTGCAAACTGTGCAATTAAATTTGGAAATTTTAAGATAATAAAATAATAGAGATAAAAGGAGAGAAAGAGTGTAGGAAGAGAGAAGTAATTAAGAAAGGTACCTAAGCATTGCTAAGTTTGGGAGTTAGATTCTCCTGCACCCTATTCTCTCTGTCATTGCACCCTTCCTTTCCTCAGAGTTTGCTTTTAGCAATCTTCCAAGCTATACATATACTCCATACACACATCGTATTTATCTAATTGATTTTCTTATTTTTATGTTTCTTAATTAAGTTCTTTTATATGCATGTGTGTAGAGTGTACTATACACATTGTGTGGTGTATGTCACATCACATGATAATAAGTTATGATTTCAAGTGATTATAAAACTATAAAATCTCTTGATTATTTGTTTTCTTTAATGAGGGTTTAACCGAGAGACTCTCGCTTAGAGTTTTAGATAGTTAGTTAATTAGAATTAATGATATTTCATTAGTAATACTTAATCATAATTAAGACAGAGATGAGAGGTGTTTGATTTAAAGAAGATAGGAATAAGGGAGGGCCGTATGATGAAAGATGAGAGAGATTCCAAAGGCAAGGAGGTATGGACAAAACATCCCAACAAATGTGTAAGAAGGGTTCCATGTTCATTCCTCATTTACACATTTATTATCTTTAGTCTTATCAATAATTATCCACTCCAATCAATTCACACAAAGTTGTATACGAAAACAGCAAAATCAATATTCAGTTGTAACGAATGGCAAACAAAATTGTAGTATAAAAGCTAAAAATGGAGACAAGATATGGAACATAGAATGCGATAGTGGTATTTAGGCGTCAGTACTAGAATTTATATTCGTCAAAAGGTAATGCATGTTGGAACAAAAAGAGTTTTAACAATAAACGTAGCGATATCATCTCTTTTTTTCTCTTAGCTTGATAATTAATTATGGTGTACCAAAGAAACAATAGTTGAAAATGATGAATTCTTAGCATTGAACATAAGCGAAAATATCAATTTCAAGAAAGTTCAAAGGTGTGAATCACATATATCAATGTTTTCAACCTTTTTACGCGTTCTAGTATTCAAGATAACCATATAATCATCGCAATACCAGAATATTATTTTCGGAGATCTTGGAAAGGTAGATGACCTTTACGATGTTGTTACTGCTAATGAGAATAAAAATGCGTTGAAAAGCAATAAAGAATGACTATGATACGATTTCACCGACAACTCCTAGAATTGTTCAACCCAAATATCTATCCTTTGCTTTGTACGTACTTTTTTAGTTTGTGAAGTTTTGTAATTCCACGTAACAGTAATATTTTTCTAGGTCAAATTAACAGGTAATAATAATAAATCTAGTTACGTGCCTAATTAAATACAAGCGAACGCCTGTAATAGGGGTGAAAATAAAACCACAATTTCAAGATAGTGTTATATGGTTTTTGATGTCAGATGGTTTTTCACATTTCATATATTTTAAAAATATTTAAATGAGCACAAGCCCTAGCAAGAATCAGCAATTTGAATTTGTAGTTTAAACGCTAGACATAATTTGTTTGGCTGAATTATGAGTTCAAAATTTGAGTTTTTGAGAATGGCTCTAGTCTCTAGTATTCAAAAGTTTATTTTTATTTTAACTCTAGCCAACTAAAATCTCAAACATTTTTTGTGTGTATTTGGCTGAATGATAACTAAGAGCATCTGGACCGAGATCTCTACATCTTCTAGACTGGCCAGGGCCACAGCATGTTATATGGTCATGTCTCCCGATTATGTAATTACTAGTCTTTATCCTTGATGATTTTTCAATTAAGCTAATGACATTCAGCAATTGGATAATTTTAACAAAAAAGCTATGCTAAATCTAACTAAAGTATAGTCCATTTTCTAGAACGAAAAAGCCAAATTTGAAATTTATATTGATGGGTGTTTGGAGCTTCCGATACTTTGAAGCCGAATTCGTTTGCCAATATTTTGACTCCATCAATTTTTGTAGACTGTGAGTGCATTTATTTTCTAATAGAATTGAATCATAAATTCGCACACACAAAAAAAACATTAGGAAAAGAACAATAAAATGTTTTTAGAGTTGAAACATGTCATATTACTAGTTCCAAAAAATTATTTGGAGTTAAAACATGACTTTGGGAGTTGATATTTTCAAGATTCTCATATTTTTTCCCACACTGTCTCCATCACAAATTAGGATTGATATCATGTTGCAATTTAAAATGAATTTCTTGAATTATGATTCGAAATTTGCAAGAGGAAATTAGAAAGACGAACATTTTGTCACCCACACTTCGAACACCAGAAAAACAACATATGAGCTGATACTACACGTAGATTACATCTGCTATGGTTGAATTACCTTAAACTTTAATCTCCATGGTTGAATTACCTTAAACTTTAATCACAACCATAATAGTCAACGAAAGGGAGAATACTGAAATAATCGTGTACAGGAAAATATTGAGAGGGTCACATGCCTAGGTAAGTATCTCTATCCCTGACACACCACTTCTCAATTATTTTTATAATAAGGTTTAAATACAAACATCTGACACACTGTATCCTTTTTTTTTTTTCATTTTATCATGTTATTGTTATTGAAATTCATTTTGTTTTTAGATTGAGACAGATGGGACTTGCATTGTTTCCTACCTATTGACTATTATGTATGTGATTTTGAAGATGTCAAGAATCATGCAGAAAGAAACAACTATTTCTTCCTAGGCCAATAGAAAAAAAAGAAAACACATCAGTCTTAGGATCTGAATGATCACGCATTCACCCAAATCAAATGCAGAACGCGTCACCATTCATTCAAAAATGTGTGTCCTCTTCAAAAAAAATATATTTCAATATATATCTAGATTCCGCAGGTTGTGTGTTCAATCTCAAATAGCAAGCGTTTGCAGAATTTCCAGATTTTCTGCAGAAGAAATTATAGTATTACGTTATCGATGATCAGTTTTCCAAATGTTATTTTGGTATTTAGAATATTAGAAAAAATATTTGGTAAAAAATTTGCTAATTGCTACTAGTTAATTGCCACAAAAGACAAGATTGCAGGGGAAATTTTCTCGTATTACAAAACATCCGTATCCAAACAAACAAAAACAATGCTATTCCCAAGTTCAACCAATCCAATATTTGTTGTCACTAATTTTGGGACAGATTTAAAACAATTTTTTTTTTTTTTATTATAGATGACGGGTCCTGGTGGAGGAGGATAGGGAGTATGGTAGTCTGTTTGTGGGCTGAATGGGGATGGATCCGATGAGTCATGATTGTAATTGTTATCAATTCAAATGATCTTGTGAAAGCTCATAATATATATATATATATATTGATATAGGCTTTGGTCAGAATGAAAGCTCATAATATATATAGTTGGTTTTTCTATGTTATGTTTATTGTAAAGAATAAACTACTTTGTTTTAACTGCATTTTTTTAGGGTGTACATTTGAATTGAATTATCAAAAAGCAAATTTCCTAGATTTCCACCATACCTATTTATAGATTCATCAACACATACAATTGTATAATAAGCTATGTTGTAGTCTTTTCCGTGTATCATAGTAAATCTAGAGATGATCTCACATGTTATCTAGATACGCTCTCTTGTCACAAAAGTGTAAATAAAAACTGATCAATTCAGGTCCGAGGAAGAGAGAAATAAAAAGAGAAGATGGAGTATGGCAGATGTAGGAAAGCCAAAAGCTGAAAAGTGAGAAGAAATAGAAAGAGACAAGAGATGCACGAGTGTGTTGAATTCATGCTTTGTGTGTTTTCAGTATTTGGACCACCTCCTCTCTTTTTTTCTTTTCCTTCTCCTTCTTCTTCATTTATTATCAAACAAATAATTCAAAGTAAAATACTAAATACTACGGTCAAGTACGGTTTATAAATCTTCCTAGCTACTTCCTTAATCCTTCACTTGGGTTTATTATGGGTAATCGTATTCATTTATACTGCACAACAGTTTCAAGTTTCATAAGCAACAAATTCTCTTCTCTATACCGCAGAGAAACAATATTGATAAAGTTCACAGATATCTAACAAAAAACGAATTCAAAACAAGGATAAGTGAAGAGAATGGATCAGATAGTGCTAATACAGTACGTAAGATGCCATCATATCGGCGATCAAACCAATAGGGAAACAAATCGTATTCGTTTATATGGACGAATTACTAAAACTGGCATAAATGCATTTATTGAAATAAAAACATCATTGTACGAATAAGTCAAACGAATTTTACAGTCAACGTTTACGAAATTGAATTTGTTCCACATTACAATCATTTCATTCTATTATTAAGCTGATAAATTATTAACCGAAACCTTAGTATAATATAGATGAGAGATGTCGTAAAATTATGTTATATAGTAAAATTTGTGTTAATGTTAGTCATTTACGTTTGCATGTGAAATCATGATAAAATAGGAATTGATCCCTCTGACATTTCTCATCTGCCTAATTTTTTATTATTAAAAGCTAACTTTATAAAGGGCCTGTATGGGCAACAGCCTAGAAGAATAAATGGGCCTTAAAAGTGAGGCCCGGTAAGTATTACATGTTCTTGGGAAAAGCACTTTGTTTTCAGAGCTGAGACAAATATGACAGAAGAGGAGATGGAAACTCGTGTGGAAATCAGCTTTAATCTCTTTTGGTACTTCGCCTTTCTCTTTCTCTTAAAAGTTTGAATATTTGAAGAAGCATGAAACAAGAAGTTCTAACACTACAGATTTACATTTACACAGTTGAACAAATTAAAATACTTATTATTAAAAAATCAAATGATTAAAAAATCTATTAAGACAGACTCGAAGAAAGAACAAAGAAAGGAGACAAGGGTTTGTTTCTCCGCGACGATGCCTGTGGAGATTCCTGAATCCTGAGGGTTTTCTCTTGGATTCCCATGATTTATTCAAAAAAAAATAAAATCAATTTGTTTTTTTAGAAGATTGGTGAAGATTAAAGCTTCTCAGTTCCAAACACGCTCTGTTTTCGATTTTGGGAAATAAAAAGAAAACAAAAAAACAAAAAAGGGGAACTAAACGCCAATTCTAGTCGATTTATGGTTTAGGAATCCCAGAATCATCACCATTAACGAGGCTATATAGTAGTAAGTTCTTTTTTAAAAAATAAATCTTGTTTGTGTCGTCTTCTTTATGAGGAACAAGATCTAAAAAAGAAGAATATAAAAAACCTCATTCCAATGTTAAGCAACAAGCATTTTGTGTGAGGCATAGAGAGAGAGAGAAAGAAAGAGAGAGAGTGAAATAAGCACAAAAGGCTCGAACTTTGGCCTTCCTCGTGCTTAGCTTTGCTTTGGCTGCTACTAGTGTACAAAAACAAACAGGTGATTCTGTTTTTTCATTCTTTTGTTATGGCTTGTCTCTATCGTTGAAATGGTAGCTTTCTTATTGTTGTTGTTTGACTTGTTGTTCATCATCATTTACAAAAAAGAAAAAAATCTTTATGTTCTGTTCTTCTTCTGGGTTATTCTTACTTAACTTTTACACTTTGAACAATTTGAACAGCTTTTGTAAACAAAAAAAAAATTTGAACAGTTTCAGCAAAAAAAAAAAAACAATTTGAACTTCGTTGGTTTGGACAATCTACAATCTCTGTCTAATAGTCTTTGCTTCTGTTTGGTCTCTGTAACTATTCCTCTGCATCTTTAGTCTCTCCTGCCATGACCAAAATTGCTAAAAAAAAACAATTTAAAAAACTTTCAAATTGGCTTTGTCGTCTTCTCTAATTGAAAACAAAAAAAAAAAATTCATGAACAACACTTTTTGTTTTAAATTCTTGGAGGGTTTTTATCTGAATCGAATACGAATCATTTGTAAAACCCTAGTCTCGTTTCTGTAACAAAGTTGTTTCCTTTTTCTTACTTCTGAATTAGGGTTTCTATTTCGATTCATGGAGAATGCCGCCGTTAAATCATCGACTCCCTCGAATCTATCGGAAATCATCTCCAGATTCGCTAAAGTCTGCAAATTCAGATCCATTGGTTTGTTCCCTGACCAGAAGCCGAATTTGAACGACACTTGTGATGAAGTAGAAGAAATCTTCGAGGGTAAAGCCAACGAAACTGAAATCCGCGAAATCAATCACAAACCCTCGAGAAAGATTCGAAATTTTCGTTCTGATGATGAGATTTCGAAGCTCTTTGGCATAGTTTCAGCGCTTAAAATCGCTTATCTCGACTTTCAACAAGCTCATTTGCCTTATGATCCAGACAAGATCGTAGAAGCAGACAACCTCGTCGTGTCTCAGCTCGAGGCCTTACGCAAGATCAAGCGTCTCTACCTCAAAACGAAGCAGCTCCGCTCGAAGACCGAGCTTGATGCTGCTTCTTATTTGGATCGATTGAGAGATGAAATCGAAGTGAGCGAGAAGCATTTGGAGAAACTCAAGGCACAGGTGAAAGCAAAGGATAGTGAGATTCACTTTCTAAAGGAGAAACTAGACTGTTTGGTTGCAGAGAATAGTAAACTCGAAGAGAGGATTGTGACTGTTTCTTCGTTTGAATTCGCGTTTAGAGCTGCTTCCAAGTCGATTCACGACTTTGCGAAGCCATTAATCACTCTGATGAAAGCTACAGATTGGAATTTGGACAAGGCAGTGGAATCTATTGTGGGAAATGTAACATATGCTAAAAACTCAGATAAGAAGTTTGCTTTTGAGTCGTACATTGTTCGGAGAATGTTTCACGGTTTAAAGCTTAATCCGTGTGATGTGACTGAACTAATGAGTTTCGAGGATCCTTTGGACGCGTTAACAGCGTTTCCAGATTCTGCGTTTTCCAGATTCTGCGGTCAGAAGTATCTTTTAGTTGTTCATCCGTCGATGGAGGCTTCGTTCTTTGGAAATTTGGATATGAGGGGTCTTGTTTTGCTTGGTAAGCATCCAAGAACGATGTTTTATCGAATCTTTGCGAAAATGGCGATATGGGTATGGATTCTTGGATCGTTTGCAGCTTCCTTGGATCAAAAAGCTCAGATTTTTGTGGTTAGAAGAGGAGCTAGATTCTCAGGTGTCTACATGGAATCTGTAGTGGGTGATGAAAAAGAAGATGGAGAAGGTGATTTAAGCGTTGAGTTCATCACAATGCCGGGGTTTAAAATCGGAGATTCAGTGATTAAATCTCATGTTTATCTTTCGAAAACAAAAGGGTAAAAAGAACCGCTCTGCAGATTCAGTTATTTCGAAAGTGTCAGGTAAAGATGGCTACTTTTTTGCAAGTTAGATAGGCAAGTAAAATAATTTTTCTCCAAGGATGTTGCTTTGTATCTTTATCCACATTCAAGTTTTGGTCTATAGTTAATAAATCCAAGTTTCTTCGTTATGTGAAACGCGAAAACACACAATCTCTATAGCTTCACATTGAAGATGGTGTGTTCAATGATTGCCAAAACCGCAAATAGTTTTTTTTTGTTTTGTTTGTTGAGAAAGAAAGATAAAAACAATTTTGTTTGGATCATTTATGGATCTGTTCATTCACCTGAAAACAGGTCTCTGCAGAGTTCTCCATAGAATCTGGAGACAAGTTCAATGAAGACAGGGCTCTTAAGATTCTTCCAACAAAAGAGAAGCTCCTCTATGTCCATTAAGTCATCCATTTTCCCTTCTTCAACAATCAGATGAATCAGAAAGTTTTCAAAGCTTCTGCAAGCATCTTCCACGGCATTGTCTTCGAACGTATCTCTTGAGCTCAGCGATTTCTTGGCCCGTGCTGCATAAACAGGCGTGGTGGTTGGTGAATTGAACAGTTTCTTGGCTGCTGCTGGCGTAAGAGGCGAATGCATAAACTTCGAAAAATCATCATCCTTCACACTAACTGGAGGAATAAAGAGAGAAGAAAAAAACTTATATAATTCCATCTTAAACTCGCAATAGAACCTTTTTTATTCGAATTGAACTGATAATAGTAGAAAAACAATTGTCTTACAAGAGGAACTTCTGGTTTTGGTGGGGCTCATCTTCTGGTCTTTGTTTGTGCTGAGAAAACAGAGACAAGACAACAAAGAGGAAGAAGAACAGAGTGGCTTCTTGGGATGATGATGATGATGATGTTTAGGTTTGACATTGCCATGATGAGCACGACGAAGAGGTCTAATAAAGATAGGTCTTTTAACTCTGAAGCGGAAGAGAGAGACAAATCTGTTGCATGATTTGGAAAGCTTTGATTTGAAGTTAATCAAAGTTGCTTTCACTCTCATTGTCTTGAATCTTAATTTGTGATGATCCTTTTTCGCTTTTTGGCATTTTGTTTTGTTTTGGTGTGTATAAGCTTAGAGAGGATTGGCTTGTGTTGCGTGGGGTTCACGTCTTTGGGTGTGAGAGTCATGATGGTGGAGTCCCATGAAGTTTTTAAAACGGTGGAGAATAAAATGGTTTTATTATGTGTTTGGTGGCTCTTGCTTATGAACAAAATCCAAGATGATGAATTTGTTTTGTTTTTGTATGTTGACAAAGTCGTCGTTTTTCAAAATGATTGGAAAAATCATATTATACTTGCTAAATACTTGAAAAATACACATGTATATACAAACAATGATCTAAAGCCAAAAAAAAATTGCTATTAGAGATAAATATCAAACCCCTAAATCTTTTATACATGTCAATTTTATAAATGCAAAGTTGATTGTTAGATGAATATATTAGTCCTCCAAGCAAAGCCCTTAAATAAATGAGCTTCAGACTTTCAGTAAAACCCTCAATATGGAGCTTGGTGCGTAAAAGAAAACAATTGAAAGAAAAATAAACAAATCAGTGTGCTCTCTGTTCTCTTTTTAACTATGTATGTTTAAATATTGTTTAACGTTCATCGTACACAATTCACAACCACGAGGCCTCGATTCGTATCTTTCCACCTCTCGAGGCATCTCGAGATCTCTGCCTCTGCATTTCAAACTAAAGAGTTGTCTGCTGAAAATAAGTGGTTTATCAAGGTCCATAGTTTTCCATCAGTGTTTTTGTTCTTTGGATCAAAATTCATTTTGAACCATTCTTTTTTTTCTTGTCGAGTTCTTGCGCCCATGGCCTTGCAAACACTGAAGCATTTCTCACATGAATGCGATCTGACCTGTCCGGAGACCGTCACAGGCAGCGTCTGCAACATATGCCACAAAGATGAGCTTGTGGAGTTTGAGTGTAAGCCTTGTAATTTCGATCTATGCTTATCTTGTTCCGAACTTCCGGAGAAGGTGTATCACGATTTCCACCCTGAGCATCCTCTAGAGTTTTGTCAATTCAAATATGATCGGAAACCTAAATACGTCGTTTGCTCAGGGTGTGGGGAAATGTCTTGTGGCTCCTTCTACAAGTGTAAAACATGTGAGATCTACCTAGATCTTGGTTGTGCGCTACGAGTTAACATCAGTGACGCTTGGGACGTTGAAGAGTTGCTCCATGACAGCCACTGCCACTTACTCAGGAGGTGTAGGCCAGGATCAGATGCCAAAGGCTCTTGCCTGCTATGTGAGCTTCCTGTATCCCCCTCCTCCATATGTTACGGATGTGTTCATTGTTACTCGTTTGTTCACCACAAGTGCTTTGATCTTCCAATGGAGATTCAACACCCTGTACATCCAGCACACCCTCTCACACGCCTTAGTTACCAACGAACATGTGGTGGTCGAATAAGTTGTGTTGCGTGCACTTTAACGATCTTTGGTGTGCCGTATAGCTGCATAGAATGCGGTATTGACCTCCATTTAAGGTGTGCAGATTCTTTGTTACGAGGTCTGATGCACGAGTCTCATAAGCACAGGCTGTTTTATGTAGCTACTGATGCTCGTTATGCCATTGACAAAAGAAGCCCATGTCAGATATGCATGGGAACTAGTACCCTTTCTCTCGATTCCTATTATTACTGCGTCGAATGTGAAATGAACTTTCATTTCGAGTGTCTTGGGATACCCAAGTCTCTCGTCAAGAAATCTTTTCACATTCATCCCCTTGTGTGCAAAACATTCTTAGGCAATGACGAGTCTTTGGAGTATTGTGGAGTATGCGAGACAGTGGTACATGCAGGACATCATGCTTATTCTTGCCAAGAATGTGATTATCTTGGTCATATTGAATGCATTCTACGTAAGGTACTTAATATGTAAACGCTATTTTTTTTCTTTCTTTTGTTAATGATGACGACCATGCTGATGAATTACTTTTACTCATAAACAACAGGAAAATCCCTCCCCATTGTACTTGAAAGATTTATATTTATGTGGCCGTGAAGATGTCACAAGAGCAACTAATCAAGAAAGCGGTGAAACGAACATATTGGATTCCAAACTCATGGTGTGTCTTTATAGTCGTCGATACACTGGTCATATAAATGCTTTCTTTCTTTTGGATCAGTCTTTCCTAACTTTTTCCATACATATATATGTTAAAGGTTGATGATGTGTTGCATATTCATGTGATGAGACCGATCCACATGAGTGAGCTTAGCGAAGACGCAAATTGCCACATATGTTGCGGAAAAATATGCGGTAACCCATGTAAATGCACATCATGCGAATTCCAGACACATGATTTTTGTGCAGAGCTGGGGCAACCATGGAAAAATCGGCTTCTCCACTGGGAACATCCTTTAGCACTCCTGCCTAATCCTCCTAAACAGGAGAGCGAGAACTGTAGTAAATGCAGAGAATCTTTATGGGGATTTATCTGTTAAGGAAAAAGCTCTTTATTGATTGAAAAGAAGAATTACAATCCCAAGCGTATAAGCTTGCAAGACAAATTCCACTTGATCTCCACACACCAGAGACTCAAGCCAACTCTCAATTTCTCACTCACTGAAAATATCTACTATTCTCAACCTTTTATACTCAAGGTTGTTACAAGTTTGACTCTGTTGATTTAAGCTAATCAACCCACTAAACTTGACAGCTCATCCTTCCTTTGACCCTTCTTCTTGATCATTTCCTCTCTTTCCTTTGCGGTAGTAAGACCTCCACGGCATATCAATACCCGCCCTTTGGAGAACCAGCTTGTCCTCAAGTGGAAATGCAGGGAATTGATGTTTGAGTTCTCTGATCTTCATCCACGAGTTCTCATGATCAGGCAAGCCTTTCCACTTGACAAGAACCTCTAGGTGACCTTCAGCTTCATAGCGAGTATCCAAAATGTCTTCTGGTTCAATCACTAACTCATCCTCACTTGTCACTGAAATGGGCAATGGATTGACTACTACACCATCCCCCAAAACAGGCTTGAGCTGTGATACATGAAATACTGGATGTATCTTTGATTCTTCTGGCAAACGCAACCGATATGCGACTTTCCCCACTTTCTCCAATACCTCGTATGGACCATAGTATCTCGCAGCCAGCTTTTGACATATCCTTCTGCTTACTGATTGCTGACGGTATGGTCGGAGTTTGAGATAAACTTTGTCCCCCACTTCAAAGTTTAACTCTCGACGATGCTTATCTGCGTTGTTCTTCATTCGGCTTTGAGCACGTTCCAAGTTCTGTTTTACCATTGATAGCATCGTATCTCTTTCTTTAAGCATAGTCTCCAATTCAAAATTGCTCGTTGAACCTGGTTCGTAGCTCAACAATGACGGAGGGTCACGGCCATAAACCAACTTAAACGGCGTACACTGAGTGGCTGTATGGAATCCAGTATTGTACCAAAGCTCAGCCCACATCAAATACTTTGCCCATGTCTTAGGTTGTTGAGATGCAAAACAACGCAGATACGTCTCAACACAGCGATTAAGAACCTCAGATTGGCCATCTGATTGGGGATGAAACGCCGTGCTGAAACGGAGTTTAGTTCCTGATGCTTTAAAACATTCTCTCCAAAAGGAACTCAGAAAAATTTTGTCTCTGTCGGATATGATCAAACGAGGATAACCGTGAAGTCTGACTATTTCTTGCACAAATTTCTGAGCCACCTCACTTGCTGTAAATGGATGTTTTAGACTTAAGAAATGTGCGTATTTACTTAAGCGATCTATCACCACCAAAATGACATTTACACCAAGGGATTTTGGAAGTCCTTCGATGAAATCCATTGATATATCCTCCCATATCCTTTTAGGTAGTTCAATGGGTTGAAGGAGCCCTGCTGGAGATAGTATCGAGTACTTGCTCGTTTGACAGATTGCACACTCCGAAACATACTTCTGGACACTAGCTCTCATCTTTTCCAGTAGAACATTCCTTTAATCCGCATTAGTGTTTTCAAAATGCCCGAGTGACCTCCCAACACACTGTCATGATTTTCCTTAAGAATCAAGGGAATATGTGCGGATAACTGAGGTAAAACCAGTCTCCTCTTATAAAAGAGTCTACCATCAACCACCGTATACCCTGGTTTAACTGATTCTCCTGCAGATACTTTCCGTAATATCTCTTGAATCTCTTCATCCTCATCAATTTCCTTAAACAGATCATGTAGTTGCAGATTTGTTGGAATAGTGATGGAATATAGTAACGTTGTCGTTGATGGTACTATCCTTGAGAGACCATCTGCAACTTTGTTTTCACTGCCCACTTTATATTCGATATCAAAATCGTATCCCATAATACGAGTGAGCCAACGTTGATAGTCTAGAGTTACTTCTCTCTGTTCGAGTAAGTACTTAAGGCTCTGTTGATCTGTCCGTACTACAAATCGTCGTCCCAACAGATAGTGGCGCCACTTTTGAATTGACAGCACTATAGCCATGAGCTCTCTTTCGTATATCGGTTTCAGTTGTTCCTTCTCCGTTAGTCCATGACTGAAATACGCTATCGGATGTTTCCCCTGCATCAACACTGCACCTAAACCATAACCCGAAGCATCTGATTCAATAATGAATAGCTGTGAGAAGTCTGGTAACGCCAAAACCGGTGTTGATATCATTTCAGCTTTCAAACTGTCAAAGGCGTTCTGTGCCTCTCCTGTCCACTCAAACGCCTCCTTCTTGAGTAGTTCTGTAAGAGGTTTAGCCAATAAGCCATAATGCTGCACAAATCGTCTGTAATATCCGGTTAAACCCAAAAATCCTCTCACATCCTTCACTGTTTTAGGTGTCGGCCAGTTCTTGACAGCATTTATTTTCTGTGGATCCGTAGATACACCTTCAGCTGATATCACATGACCCAAGTATTCTACAGACTGTTGTGCAAAAGAGCATTTCTTTTTGTTTGCAAACAACTTCTGTTCTTTGAACACCTTCAGCACTTGTTCCAAATGTTTTACATGGTCCGACAAGTTTGCACTGTAAACCAGTATATCATCAAAAAATATCAACACAAACTTCCGGAGAAAGGGTCTAAAAACCTCATTCATCAGTGCTTGAAACGTTGCTGGGGCATTTGTCAAGCCAAAAGGCATGACAATGAACTCATAATGGCTGTCATGTGTTCGAAAAGCTGTCTTCTCAATATCCTTCTCTTGCATTCTTATCTGGTGATAACCTGATCGCAAATCCAGTTTTGAGAATAACTTTGCTCCATGAAGTTCGTCTAAGAGCTGATCAATCATTGGTATAGGATATTTATCCGCTACCGTTGCCCGGTTTAATGCTCTGTAATCTACACAGAATCTCCAAGAGTTGTCCTTCTTCTTAACTAGTAAGACCGGGCTTGAGTATGGGCTGTGACTCGGTCTGATAGATCCCGCGTCTAACATCTCTTGAACTAACTTTTCCATTGCCTCTTTATGTGCCTGAGGATAACGGTATGGCCTTACGCTTATAGGACCACAACCTGGTTGCACGTTAATCGCATGTTCCCTCCCTCTTATTGGTGGTAATGAGGTTGGTTTGTCAAAGATGTGATCAAATCTTTCCAGAACCTCTGCAATCGGCTGTGCTACCTCTGCATTTTTACTGTTGGTCACTTCAATATTGCCCAACGAAATGCTTGTTCCATTATGCCTGACCATATATGCGGGTTGCATATTCTTGAAAGAGAGTTTCTGGTTATGTAAGGTGGGATCTCCAACCAAAGTGATTTGTTTCCCTTGGTACATGAAAGAAAACTCATGTAGTTCCCAATCTATTGTGCAGCGTCCCAATGTGCGCAGCCACTGAACTCCAAGTATCACATCCGTTGTACCCAATTCCAGGACAATAAAATCAGCTCTGAAAGTGAACCCTTGTATGCTCAACTCCACTGTTCTGCAAATGCCGAGTCCTTGGACTGATACTCCAGTTCCCAATAACACTTCCAAGTGAGGGTTTGTCACTGTTTTCAATCTCAACCTGTTGACCAACCCCGGGCTAATGAAGTTATGTGTTGCCCCACTGTCTAACATCACTATAACTTGTGATTTCTTAATGCAGCCCTTCATCTTTGTTGTGGTCGGTGAACTTATTCCCAGGAACGAGTTTAAAGAGAGTTCCATCAATTCCGGTTCTTCTACCACATAATCTTCTTCCACTTCAATCAAATTCTGATCCAATATTTCCATCTCAAAACCATTCACCACTGTCAAAACCTGCAGAGTTTGGTTGACACAACGGTGTGTGCGTGACCATTTTTCATCGCATTTGAAACATAAACCCAATCGTTTCTTCTCTGCTATCTGAACTTCTGTCAAACGCAGTTGTGGTCTTGTCTGTTGTGTTTTATTCCCGTTCTGACCCGTGTTGTTGGTTAATTGCTTCATCTTCCAGGGAGGAAGTGATTGGCTTGAATAGGACTTGTTCACATGCATTGTTGTCGTTTTATTCGACTGTTGCATCTCTCTTTTCACCACACTGTGTATGCAGCTATTTTCCATTTGATACGCCGAAGCTATCATTTCTGGTAAGTCCACTGGTTTACACATGTTTACTACTTCTCTCATTTCTGGAGTTAATCCGTTCATGAAAATTCCTTCCTTCTGTTTGTCTGTTAACCCTGTGACTTGAGGTGAGAGGTCTTCAAACAGATGTATATATTCAGCCACTGATCCCGTTTGTTGAATATTGAAGAATGGTTGACTCGGATCTCTGAGTTTCACTCGACTGAAACGAGCGAACAATCTTTCTTTGAAATCTTTCCAATCTGCGAAGGATTTCCTTTGTGTCTCACTGTTAAACCAGCTCAAAACATCTCCCACAAGACTGATTGAAACTGTATCCAGTTTCTCTTCTTCGGAATAACCTCCAATCCGAAAGAATCGTTCAGCTAAGGCGATCCATCCATATGAATCTTGGCCGTCAAATATCGGAAGATCTACTCGTCTCAACATACTCTCTCTAGTACTAACAATCGTGTTCCTAGCCCTATTTTCTTCCGATCTATCACTAAGGCCAGGTTTCATGTTAGTTCGACGTACCTGATTTGTTTGATGACGGTAATCTGGATTCGGAAACTCCATCACCTCCGGCGAGTCTGGCGGATCTCGCTGCATCATTTCGCAAAACTCCGAGAATTTAGAATCCATTTGTTTCATCTGTTTTGCCATCTCCGTCATCATCGCGCGAGTTAATGCTTCGCTTTTCAGCTGCTCCGTTTTATGATCCATCACCGTTTGAGCTAGGGATTCCAATGTCACCGGCGGAATCGTCGGAATCTCTGTAACTTGATTTGAGGCCTTGTTCTTCGAATTTGTTGACGCCATTACTTCTCTCTTCGCGAAGTGCAATCCAGAACGCTCACGACGCACCAATTTGTTAAGGAAAAAGCTCTTTATTGATTGAAAAGAAGAATTACAATCCCAAGCGTATAAGGTTGCAAGACAAATTCCACTTGATCTCCACACACCAGAGACTCAAGCCAACTCTCAATTTCTCACTCACTGAAAATATCTACTATTCTCAACCTTTTATACTCAAGGTTGTTACAAGTTTGACTCTGTTGATTTAAGCTAATCAACCCACTAAACTTGACAGCTCATCCTTCCTTTGACCCTTCTTCTTGATCATTTCCTCTCTTTCCTTTGCGGTAGTAAGACCTCCACGGCATATCATTATCCTCCTTTGTCGAATATGCAATTTCGTCATTGACATCAAGTGCGCCTTGAGAGGTAAACATTCTCTTGGGATGTTAGGGAAAAAAGTCATTGGAGAATGGGAAGGACAATGCATTAGTGACATGCATGATATAGTTCAAGTTATGGTATCGAGGTCTTATATGACCGATTGTGCTATTTGTTTTGAGAAGCTATATGGAAAAGCTCTATCATGTATAACGTGTGGAGAGATATATCATTCTCGCTGCATTGAGTTTTGGAGAGAATCAATATATGATCATCCATTTCATTCGGATCACATGCTTTCAATGAGAGCTACAAGTGGAGCCAACTGCATTGCCTGCAAGATGAATATTCCAAAGCATGGGTATAGTTGTTACAGTTGCAATATCAGCTTCCACATCGAATGCATCAAAGCTGGGGGTATAAGTAAGATCAAGTCTCACAGCCACTATCTTTATAATTTTTGGATGGAAGACTTACGTTTGACACAAGCCTGCAGTGTTTGTGCTAAACCCTGTGGCGTTTCGTTCTACGGTTGTGTTGACTGTAGCTTTAAAGCACATGTAGAGTGTCTTGGGACTCCAACCCAAAGTTAAGAGCCAGAAACATCAACATTCTGTCGAAGATAAGTATACCTCTGATACGAGAAGGTGTTCTTTTGTAGATCAGAATGCTCATCTGGGGATATTATTTACATCTGCAAACAGTGCGACGACGTGTTTCATATCGAATGCTTAATGCCTATGGTGAAGATTCGAAAAATCACTTGTAATAGATAAATCATTTCTTTTTTTTTTTCTCAACATATTTTTTTCTGTTTTTTTTTTGTCATACAGGAGGACCGTAAAGCAGCAACAGAAGAGGAACAACGTAGTGATATATATCTTATGTACCTTGAGCGGGATCTGTTAGACCTTTTGGATGACACTGAATCTTAGTTTGATACTTTCTCCACATTTGAACTGAGTTTTACAGCTTCTTGTATCTGAGGTTATGCTTCTAAGTCCTCTCAATTTCTTCATGTCATGTCATGTTTACGATCCAAAGGGGGAGTCTTATTTTGTTTATTTTGCTTTATCTCTGTTTTCCTTTTTCTTGACTTCCAAGTTCCTTTATATTGGTACTCGGATTATTGGTTAATTCTCGGTCTTAGTTCTTGTTTCAGATTCATATCTCACTGATCACTTGTGCCAGTTTGACGTAAGGATTATAGAATTTTTTATTTGGATAATTATCTTTTCTTTGCTGAAGGAAAAAAAATGTTGGCAAATATGTTGATTTGGAAAGGGAATGTAAAGAGAAAAGGGTAGTGTCCTCAAAGTGTTCGGTGTTAGTGGACATATTGGGATCAAACTATTTTACGACTGAAAAGCTGCTCCATATAAATCAAAGATTTTCGAATATTATTGATTATCATGATCTCATCATTGGCTTCTCTGTATCACCTCAATATTTATTCTAATTTCGACAAAAGAACAACTTAAAAACATAAGATAAGGTTCAGACTTTACCAAATTCAAAGCAGCATCGAAAGAAATTTACACTATATTATTTCATTATCATATCCACTAACCCAGCTTGAACGTTTTTTCTTTTTGATTTTTAAGTTTAACACGCAATAGAACATTTTTTTTATTCAAACTGAACTGATAATTGTAGACAAAAAAAATCGTATTACAAGAGGAACTTCTGGTTTTGGTTGGGCTCATCTTCTGGTCTTTGTTTGTGCTGAGAAAACAGAGACAAGACAACAAAGAGGAAGAAGAACATAGTGGCTTCTTGGGATGATGATGATGATGATGATGTCTAGGTTTGACGTTGCCATGACGAGCACGACGAAGAGGTCTAATAAAGTCAGGTCTTTTAACTCTGAAGCAGAAGAGAGAGACATATCTGTTGCATGATTTGGAAAGCTTTGATTTGAAGTTAATCAAAGTTGCTTTCACTCTTGAATCTTAATTTGTGCTGTTATTGTGTGGTGATCCTTTTTTGGCATTTTTGTTTTGTTTTGTTTTGTTTCGGTGTGTATAAGCTCAGTGGCGAAGGTAGAAATTTTCTTCATTGGAGGCAAATAGGGGTATACATAATTTTATAAGTGAAGGGCATTAACATTGAGCTTACTAAGTTAAATTTTGTTGGGGGCAAATGACCCCATGTTGTTGCATGTGGCTCCGAAGAATGGCTTGTGTTGCGTGGGGTTCACGTCTTTGGGTGTGAAAGTCCTGATGGTGGAGTCCCATAAAGTTTTAAAACGGTGGAGAATAAAATGGTTTTTATTATAAGTTGTTTGGTGGCTCTTGCTTATGAACGAAATCCAAGATGATGAATTTTGTTGTGTTTTTGTATGTTGAAATGGTCGTTGCTTTATTGGTGGGTCAATTATGCAACCGTATATATTGATTGTTGAACGTAAACCAGTCCCATATCTAGTGAAAAAGAATCAACAAAAAAAATGAATAAAATTTTTGAGAGTTCAGATTCTTTGCCTTTTAGATGTTGTCTTTTTTTTTTTTTTTTGTTAGGTCAGGAATCGAATATGGAATCCTAATGAATGCCACAGTACTAGTGCCATTTCTCTCGATTCCTATTATCACTGTCTGGGATACCCAAGTCTCTCGTCAAGAAAACTTTTCACACTCATCCACTTGTGTGCAAAACATTCTTAGGCAATGACGAGCCTTTGGAGCACTGGAATGTGTGCGAGACAATGGTACATGCAGGACATGATCAGTGCTGTGTCTAGGTTTGAAGGGGCTTAAGGCGAAATTTAAAAATGTGGCTTCTATAAAAAAAATGTTAATAAAAAAACATGAAACACCTAGTAAAATACATCCAATATTATAAAAAGGTTACATTCAATATTTTCAGTCTAGAGACAAACTATACAGTTTACTATATCAAATAAAATTTCAATATTAAAAGATGATTTATTACAAGATTATGTAAATGTGTTATTTATAACATCTGTGTTGATGTATTTTTTTAAAAACGAAAAATATAAAATAAAATGAATTATATGAATTATATATGAAAAATAATGTACGAGAAGAAAAAAAGTAGTAATAGAAAACATAATCAAAAGAAAATTAACTTTGGACAAATAACGTAAATTTTATATTTGAAACTAATAATGACTAAACATAGAACGATTTAAGCCTAACTTCACTATGTTTATAGAAAATCATCAATGAAAAACTAATAAAAGAGATACTATTTACACATATACAATAGCTTATTTCTAACTAAAATTTAAAATTCATACCACAAAATTTAGATATATCATGGTGGCCTAAGGCAGCCGCCTTTTTAAACAAGGTGAGCACGGCTCTGGACATGATGCTTACTCTTGCCAAGAATGTGATTATCTTGGTCACATTGAATGAATTTTACAGAAGTTAATTAATATGTAAATGCCAATTTTAATATTTTTTGCTAATGATGATAGTTATGACTTACCAAAGTTGGAATTGATTCTGTTGCTTTCGTCTAGTGCCATCATTTCCGGTCAAATTTTTTTTGAAACTCAATCCCACTCTTCTCTCTCTCTCCTTTTTTTGTATGAAAATCAATCCCACTTGGTAAGTCAATGGTTGTGATTTGTGAACTTATAACTTAGTCTCGAGCGTGAGTCTTTTCACTTAAAAGTTCTCGTAACTAATAAATTAGTAACCAATCTTAGCTCAGTTGATAGAGCGAAAGACTGTAATGGGTTCTCTCTAAGAAATCTTTATGTCGCCGGTTCGATTCCGGCAAGACTTTTTAACTAACAAAAATCAGTAAATCTCTGCTAGTTTTGTAAACGACAATTTTACCCTTTTTCATACTAGATTCCACTGTACAAACTTTTTGCTCTTATCTCGTGTGGTGTCAAACTCAGAAGACATTAGACAAAACAATTATATCGAGAAAGGCGTTTTTAGGTGCATTGGTGGAGCCATTGATAAATTTACTTCATCTGTGAACACAAAACAAACCTATACACATAGAGAAAGACGCATACGAGGTACACTTGCTTGATTTCAGTTTTCTATAGAATGATTGAAAAACGTAAAGAGAACGAGAACTAATTTTGGCTCTTTTTTCTTGTAGAACGTCAAACTCTCAAAAGGATTCTAGTTTCATCACAATGATGAAGCATTTTCCGTTCAACATAAGAAGAAGAAAAAGGGTTCTAATTCTACAAAATACAGAGATAAGAAGACAACAACCAACAACCAAAAGAATCAATTCTATCACCTTTGTCCTCACCAAGGTTTCAGATCAGCAACCGGTCCTGCCGTCCAGTTCAACAGCTTCTCACCTGGTCTCAGATACACATTCCTCTCATGTGGAAGCTTACGAGCCAACCCATTCAACAGTTGATGAAACGCATTCCCTGGTTGCGGGAACAGCATCGCCTGTTTCATCGATGGGTTAGCCAACAGCCTCTGTTTTCTCAGTATAACCTCTGGTGGGATCGATGTCAGTATTGTGTCCAGGTAAGGAACATCCTTCTCATCGACAAACACACCAATATCTTCCCAAGGGATCGCATGTTGTCTGCTATGATCACAGGGATGCAACCGAAGATCACGGCTTCCACCAGTCTTGGACTCCATGAGGCCCATCCAAGTGGGCATAAGCAGAAGATTGCTCTCTGCATGTCCTCATAATATGTCGCCGGGTGCTCTGTTGAGATGTCGAACAGTGGATTGTCCTTGAAGTTTTCCCACACAGCTGCTCGTGCGCCCATGTGCCCATTTTGACAAACAAAATATCATCACTGATTATATTTGAGCAATTCAGGGATGGTAATAGGTCTATGAATCTTCATTGCATGGCTAAGCATTCAGATCAAATTACCTCGAACCACCCTCGGGGTCATTTCCCACGTCATAAAACAATCCTCTGAAATAAACGAAGATGGATCGAGGAGTTTTCCCGGGACTGCATCTTCTGCGGTGGAGCATACCGAGGAACAGTGATTGAACCCTCTTTTAAGCAAACATGGTTCCTCTGTCCAAATGTCTGCACCTGTGTAGCCCGTTGAAGCAAGGGTAGTATTCCGCTTCCTATTGACTTCTCTTCCTGCCACAGTAGAACAAAAACAAGACATCAGTGTGTATTCTTTTAGTTTGCAGTATAGCTGGCAAGAACCTTTGGTAATCATGGCGGAAGGGATATATTACGGCTTAAGCCCAAATAAAAGCTTTTGTCACATCAAAAAGGGCTTTGCAAGTCAAGTCAATCGCCAATGTTAGAGAGGAACACTGAGTATTAAGATCTACTCAACACTAGCTTTAGTTGTACAGGGGAACATCATGAAACATGCACATAACTCAGCCCCAAAAAAATATTCCAAACACAAACAGTATTTTTTAACTGGTTTGTCTATGATTCAGTTAAAAATGTATGAAACAATGTTTTCTTCACAATTTGCAGAGCTAGAGATAATTTAGTGAGCACATTCAAACAGCAGCACACAATCATTCACAATGTGCATCAAGTTTTGTGCAGAAAGCATAGATGAAGCAGGGGCTAATTAGGGTAACAAAACAAGAGATTCAGAGCATATTATTTGGTTTACTTGATAAAGGAAGCAGGGTCCAAAGTCATGAGGCACAACAAAGAAGTGGCCAGCTCCTTCAGTGCGGTTCCAGTATGGCCAGTTGGAAGCAATGAGCTGAATGGCACTTCTCATCATTTCACAAGTGGTGTACACAGGGACGTCGAACCAATCAGCTTCCTCAGGATTAAGTGTTCGAACTGGACTGGACAAAAGAAACCGTTCAATATAGATCTCAGCAGCAAACATGTGGGTGAGGCATCTCGGGTCCTTCTGAAGTATCTTCTTGTTGTATTTGCTTGGAAGCTCATAAACAAAGACTTTAAGTCTTCCCACGGGATCATCTTCCAACACATCACCAGCACTACCTACACATCAAGAAAACAAAAAAAAACCACAACACACACTTAAAGTTCACGTGAGTTTGATTCGAGCATCAAAACACTGATACCACTAAGGAAAGGCTATGGATAGATAAGTAAGAAAATCTACAGGAGATCAGAGATAATGCAAAATTAAAGTTAATGATCAAAATGACAAGATACTGGATCGGCTAACTGAGGCATGACTATTGTTTCTTGTTGGCCATCAACAATATACAAATCAATATGCATCCTGATTTACATTATCCCCATATTCAATTAGACTCCAAAACAATGCGTGAAATTGAAAATCAATCACAGAAAGACTTACACCAAAAGTAAACCCTAGTCCTCATTCGATTCGCTGATGACCACACAGCTCACTACTGCTAAATCCAAGTAAAAAATTGGGGAAAAGCAATCATTCACTGAATCCTGAGATTAACATCTCTGCACGAGTAGATATAATTCACCTGAAATTCGCTCGGTTGGTTGACTTCGGCTCAGACGGGAAGCAGAAATCGCGAGACGGTAAGGTTACAAACAAGGAAGATCAAAACCCAGCTCGAAAACTTCATTTCAATCTCTCAGAAAGTTTGCCTCCTCGTACAAACAGAAAACCTAAAACCCACAAACAACCACAATATAGAGAAAAATCAAAATCAACAACATTTCTGGACGATTCGATATGATTCCTGATGAATTTCGAGATTCAAAGTAGCATTAACAAAGTTACAGATCTAAATACACGGATATAGCAACACATTGAAATCAGAAAAAGGCAAGATCTGGTAGGAGAAAACATCAAAGTAGATTCGATTGATTTGATTACCCCTGGACGTTCTTGAGTGTTTGATTGAATCTGGAATCGTCGCGCTTCTGTTGCTCGTCTTCTCTCCGGTCCATATTTTTCTGATTCCGACGTTCAGCAGCAACACACAAGTGAACCCAGATAGTTTTGATTGAGAAATGGGAGAATTTGGGATCGATTGCTTTCCATCGATTTCACGGTCTAAAGGCAAAAAGCGATTGTGGGAAAAAGGTAATGATTAAAAACCATCTCAGCATGAAATTGACAGTAATCGCAAAATGATGGATTTTTTCCGGCGTTAATCACACAGCATGAAATGAATTTATTTTTGGGCTCTGTGACTTTATTTGATATGGTTTGGGTAAATTTTTAACGAGTCAATTACCAAAAGTATGAAAACATCACACAACACAACTCACCCCAACATATGATTTGTTTTTCTCTTTATTAGAAAATAGTCTGAAAATCAAAAAGTATTGAAGTGTAGGTTAGTTAGAAGCAGAAGTCTGTATGCACATGTTACATGAGTACATTTATCAATTGGTTGACAAAGTATTAGATGTTTCCTTTCATAAGCTAAGACTAAGTCAGTCTCAGATAAACCTTTCTCTCGCATTTTAAGTTAAGTGCAAGTTGAGAAAGCTAAAGGGAAAAGAATGCTCACATGAGTCTCCTTTTTTTTAAAAAAAAAGAAGAATGGCTTCTGATTCATATTTTTAGTCACACCTAAATCAATGGTTCAAATGCAGCGATCAAGGCAATGAGACTGGTCTCTCTGCGTCCATGCGCTCGATCACCCTTCTAGCTTCTTCTTCAGTTGCTGGAACCACATTCCTTATTCTTAATCCATCTTTCATGGCTTCGGGTCTGACACTGAAGGTGAAGTAGAACTTGTTGGAGACCTACCACACAAAAATCACATCACCATCACAACTTAAACTTGTAATGTACATAGCTCCAACTTTATTTAAAGTTATTAGTGTAACACTTACTTCGCTTGACCTGAGCTCTGGACTTGTAACATGAGCTATAACCTCGATGTTTATCAACGGTTCAGCTGAATTGTTAGCTTCAGTGTACAGTACGCGTGATTGAAAACGAAGGAAGTTTCCCACATCCACCTGCACCACCAGAAACAACAATCCCTAAATCGATTTCTTCTATGGTTACCATATATCTATGAAAAGATGAGAAGGAAATAGACTCACTGGTTTGATAAAATCGACGCGGTCAACTTCAAGAAAACGTGGTGAAACCCCAGCGAAGGTGTAAGCATTGGAGAAGGCGAGCTCAAAAGCCTTGCGCATCAAGAAGCCTCCAAATATTCTACCATGAATATTTCGTTGCTGTGGCTGACATATCAATGAGTTTTCATGGCAAGTATCCTTAATTTGGATGCTGTCCCGGTCTGCAAGAGCTGGCATGTCCAGGAACACTCGTCCTTCCGCTAATAACTCATTTAGCCTCTCTAAGTCTTTCAGCTTCTCATGCTCTTCTTTACTTTCTGCTCTCTTTTGTTTTCGTAGTTTGTTCCTCTCTTCTGCTTCTTTCCACAGCAATTTTTCATGTTCAGTTTCTGGCGTGACCTGGTTTATTGGAGTTGACTTCCCTGTCTTGGCATCCCGAGCCACGAATGTAAAGTTTGCTTCAAGAGCAACCGACTCAGAGGGATTGTTAGCATCTGCAGTAGAAGATTCAGCTAAGCAACAGGTCATTCAATGTGACGAGAATGATAAGTGGTTGGCTTTATCGAAGTTTCAAAGGGAAAAAACCATAATTCAATTGCGTGAATACAGAGATATCACTGAATTTAAAAAGTGCCATGAAAGTTATGTTTTGTTCCAATGATGACAGTAAGCTATATACTAGAACACATAGATATAGTAGTTCAAATTCAATAAAACTCTCACAACTAGCATTTGCTTCAACTATGTGCGTTTTTACCACCTAAATTACCATTTCAAACATGAAACCCAACATAACCAATGTAATTTCGAATTCGATCAGATCATTTACTTATTTTTTGCTAGCAGAATCAAAAAACACCAACTATCCGTGTGTCTAACATCTATGTAGGTTACCATGTTCGTTATTTCAGATAAAATATTTCCGTAAAAGTCATTTGAGACAGGGAGTAGTTTTCTTCAGGAACCTGGGCAAGAAGATTGTCAAGTAGAGAGAAACTGATACCTTGGCTTTGTATTACTTGTAACTGCATCTCCATGGATGATCTTCCGACCCATGTAACAGCGCCTACTATACTGAGGTCAACATCCACACGAATGGGTCTTTTCATGATAATCCTATCCACAGAAGCAGTCACCAAAATCATTGATCTCGCACTGCCATCGCCGCTGCTACAATGCTATTGAGAGAGAAACACAAAAAAAAACCATACAAAGCTCAATCTCCCAGTTACTCATAATTACAATCAACTTCTCTTCCTGCCACAGTAGAACAAATACAAAAGATCAGTGTGTATTCTTTTAGTTTGCAGTATAGCTGGCAAGAACCTTTGGTAATCATGGCGGAAGGGATATATTACGGCTTAAGCCCAAATAAAAGCTTTTGTCACATCAAAAAGGGCTTTGCAAGTCAAGTCAATCGCCAATGTTAGAGAGGAACACTGAGTATTAAGATCTACTCAACACTAGCTTTAGTTGTACAGGGGAACATCATGAAACATGCACATAACTCAGCCCCAAAAAAATATTCCAAACACAAACAGTATTTTTTAACTGGTTTGTCTATGATTCAGTTAAAATGTAGTGAGCACTTTCAAACAGTAGCACACAATCATAGGGGAACATGTTACATAACAAGAGATTCAGATTATTTGGTTTACTTGATAATGGAAGCAGGCTCCAAAGTCATGCGGCACAACAAAGAAGTGGTCAGCTCCTTCAGTGCGGTTCCAGTATGGCCAGTTGGAAGCAATGAGCTGAATGGCACATGCCATCATTCGGAGTGAGATCACAAGTGGTGTACACAGGGACGTAGAACCAATCAGCTTCCTCAGGATTAAGTATTCGAACTGGACTGGACAAGAGAAATCGTTGCATATAGATCTCAGCAGCAAAAAGCAATCATTCACTAAATCCTAAGATTAACATCTCTGCATGAGTAGATATAGCTCACCTTAAATTCGCTCGGTTGGTTGACTTCAGCTCACACGGAAAGCAGAAATCGCGAGACGGTAAGGTTACATACAAGGAAGATCAAAACCCAGGTCGAAAACTACATTTCAATCTCTCAAAACAAGAAACCTAAAACCCACAGACTCCCAGATTATCGGAAGAAAACATATGTATATGAAGGTTGGCTTAGAAGAAGAAGAAGAAGAAAAACAGTTGAAATGTCAGAGTTCTTGGTTAACTTTCCATTATATTCCAAGAATGAATGTACAAGGGATTAAAGAAAAAGCTAGAGAGGAAACAAATGTCACAATATTTTTTTCTTTTGGAGACAACAACAAAGATATGGCAGGGAAATAAAAGGGTTATTTCTTATGCTTTCCAATCTTCAAAAGCTTCTCATCAACCTTCTTCTCATCTACCTTATTCTCATCAATCTTCTCATCAAGCTCCTTCTCACTTAGTAAAATTTCTTCTTTAGTAAACTTCCCAACTAGGAAGTTTTTCATCAAACACAATAGTAAGCTCACGACTATGAGATATGCCAACTCCACTTCATCATTCACTGACTTGTAGAATAGATTGAAACTGACTGCTAAGAACCCAAATGCCAGATCACAGTCTTCTCCTACCTTTAAAATGACAAGAACACAAACAATGTGAAGATACATCCCAATGCAGACCTTGATTGCATAGCCTCTGTCTACAGCCATTAGATAGACCTCTAAAAACTTGAATATCCCCAAAATCATTAGTTGTCCCAAGCTCTTGATCAGAATATTGAAGTTAGTGGTTTCACTTCTCTCTTCTAACTTGGTATTTCTGTAAATACCACAGTACAGAGCCATGAGAGATCCATAAACCAAAAGCACCATCATGCCCCAAAAATACCCTCCAGCGTTTTCAATAAGCTCAGGTATCAGTTTGAGCATGCATTTCAAACAGACAGAAAGCGAACAAAATTGGCCCAGTGAAAGCAGGTCGTTGTTGCGGACCACATTTAGCCTCAAAGTACTCAAAATCTGCTCAATTCGTTCTGTTGCAGAGAGTGGTGTTTGAAGTATGATCTTATTTTGTTGCCGTGCGTCCGGAGGCAGACGTGTTTTCTTTGAAGACTTTGTGGTCTTCGGTCCTTCCCCACCAACGATAAAATTTCTGAATGACCATAAAGGTATAACAACAATATAAAGACAGAGGATCTCCATCCAGTCTTTTGAAGTCTCAAAATACATGCCAAAAGTGGCAGCTAAAAAACCCGATGACATATCAAAATCTTCTCCAATTCTGTAAATCACCATACACACAACTATGTGCAAGAAGAAGCTGCTGCAGAAAGCTACTGATAACCATCTATCCCTAGACTTGAGATGATTATCTAGCACTGTAAACAATACTAACGTGAAGATTTGACCCAGAGTCTTCTTTAGACTGTAGATGTTACGGTTTGCAGTAACCTCTCCTCTCACTTCACAAAAAGGAACTCTTTCCAAACAAAACCAACGGATATGCACAGGCCAAGCTAAAGCCGACACCATTGACAAGGCTAAGAACCTATGTGAGAGCACGTGAAAAAAGAGAACAGCCAAGCTTGACATACCAATAATAAAAGTTGAAATCGCGGTCCATGAGAGGAGGGTGTTGAGACTGAAGAAAAAGATCCGGAAGTGAGCAAGACGGTCTTCAAGAGTCTGTTTGGAAGCCATGATCTACACGCAAAAGTAGAATTTGAGGATCCAGAAGACGACGAGATCGAGTAAGATTCGGGATAGAGAAGACGATCGATTCGGGATCGAGAAGACGATCGATTCGGGATTGAGATCGAGTAAGGTTTTACTCTGCTAAAAGCCTAAAACCCTAATCTTTTGTGTTTATTTCATTTTACCGATTAGACGGATCATTAATTCGGATAGTCGGTTCGAATAATTCGGTTTGGGAAACTTCTAAACCGACCTAAATTACGGTTCGGTTTTTAGAAATGTTCCAAATTAAACCGAAATTTCTAGTTTTTTTACATTCGGATCAATTCGGTTTGTTCGGTTCACTTAAAGGAGAAAGGAATTGCCTTAGCGGCGCAAAAGACAAACAAACATTTCTCTTTCTCTTTCACTTCACGTCTTGCAGAGTGTCATCGAGCTTTCGGATCTCATCGGAGTTTCAGCCATCATTCGGCCAAAGTTCCGTTCGATCTGTTCGCATTTTAGCCGGACCCAGGAATCTAGAGATATCGATTTGATAGGAAAGACTGTCCTTTGATTTACCAATTTCTCTCCGCGAGAAAAGTGGAGACAAAGGAATCATGGCTGTGGTGGATGTCCACCGGTTCGCAGAGTTAATCACTTGCCATGCTTGGAGCCCTGATCACTTCAGGTTCTCACTTTCTTGCTTCGCTTACTTTTACCAATTTGGTCTTTTTGGAAGACGAGAAATGAGTAAAAGGGCAACAGAATCTGGAGACGCAGATTACAGAAATATGAGAACTTTAGTTTTAGAATTATATAATGAGAATCTACAATTTGGCTGGTAAGAAGATAGATAAGGAAACTAATTTGACTTGCCAATTTAATTGCTCGTTATTCCATGGAATTTGACAACTCTCTGGTAAATTCTTGTCTCCCCTTGTGTTGGTCTCTTTGCTCAAAGAAGGAATCACGAGGTTAATTGGCATTGGTTTATTCCTCGTTCTAGGAAGATTAATCCCGTCATGTATATAATCTTAGGTTCAACTCAGGAAGAGATTTCAAAGAGATGCTGCTATGTTGGGTTTAGGAAACAGTTGGTATCAATTTATTTTACATTAGTTGATGAGATTTTTCTAAACAGATGAACGCAGTGTCTTGTTACAACACCTTTATGTATGTGCTGTGTCATTTGTTTCCTTTTTTTCTTGTAGTGGTAGCACTTTGTCCCAAAAATAATGAAGTTCATATCTATAAATCATCCCAAGACCAGTGGAGAGCTTACATGTCCTCGAAAAGGTGAAGCTTTCTGTCTCGATCTGAAACTAATGAGCGTGCACTCCTTTCCTTTCTCTTCCTGGGAATTCTACGCTTGATATAGTTATCGTTATCCTCATGTTACTGATCATTTGTCACTGAAAAGTGTTCAATAGACAGCTTGAATCTCCCTTACGACAACTTCATGATTTTTGTTTGAATCGTTGCAGCATGACCAAATTGTTTCTGGAATAGATTGGAGCTCAAAGTCCAACAAAATCGTCACTGTTTCCCATGACAGGAACTCGTAAGTTGCAACCTTTAATATTCTTAGAGGAAAGAGTCCATTTGGGCAACCTTGTACTTCGTTCAATGCTATGAGAAATTGCAAAGCTTTTATTCTTAGTTCACTGTTCTTATAGTTCGTTAACCTGAATTTGGAATTCCTGAAGGTACGTGTGGAGCCTGGAAGGAAGTGAATGGGTACCAACTCTTGTTATTCTTAGACTAAATCGTGCTGCACTTTGTGTCCAATGGAGTCCAAAAGGTAAACGTATCAGATCCACAAGTTACGAGTTACTTAGCTTCATTGTATAGGTAATTTGTAATGTACCCTTCCATAATATCTGCAGCTTCTAACCTATGTTCCCATCTTTTTGCTCAATTCCCTTAGAGAATAAGTTTGCTGTTGGAACCGGTGCTAAAACTGTTTGTATATGCTACTATGAGCAAGAAAATAACTGGTAATTTCGTCTTCTGCTCTTATATTCTTTCTTTGGAATGTTGCCTGTCTTCTATGCTACGAATGGTTTTGATGGTCTATTATATGGTATTCTGTTATCTACTTTCTTTTTAGTCGATACTGTGTTATTTACTGGCATGTGAATTTATTTCATCTTGACATGCATAACTGTGTATTGCATAGAGGTTTGAAATCTGGAATGTGTGCAATTCTCGCAAAGTATATTATGACTTTCATGTAAAGTTTCGGTATTTTGGTTGGGTAACACTGTTTTGCTTTATTGTTGTCAGGTGGGTCAGTAAACTCATCCGGAAACGGCATGAATCTTCAGTCGCAAGTGTCACTTGGCATCCTAATAATGTGCGTGCAATCAACACAACCTCGTTTACTTCAGTAGCTAAAATATTGATCAGGCTTTCGATAGATGCTTTCTCTACCGAAACTATTTTATAAGGTTGCCACTGGAAAGAATAAAGAGTACAAGATCCTCAAATAGAATCTCAAATTCTACAACATAGCTAATATTCTAAATCATGGTTAATGGTATACTTTTCCGATGTGCTCTATGATTGCCTGGTTCGCATTAAATTCTTCTGGCAACAACATCTACAGATGGAAAATATCGGGTATTTTCAACATTCATCAAAGGAGTTGACACAAAGTAAGCTCATTACTTGAACATCTACTTAAAAAAAAAAACTATTGCCAAACGTGGGCTAGTTTCTTATTTGTCTTCACTGAATATGCTGATACAGGGATTCAAAAGGAGGCTCATCAGCGGAATCTAAATTTGGGCGGGGTTTGATTTTTTTTTTTTGGCAGGCTTTCCTTGGTTTTAGTAATATACTAATGTTATGCCATATAATATATTCCCCACCCCCTCTTCTAATTTTAGGGAGCTTTTTTCTACTGTCTTTGTTGAAATAGCAAATCCTTCAGCTCGATCTTTCATATTCTTGGGTTTTTGGTGTGAAATGGTCTCCAAGTGGAAAGGTCAGAATAACCTTAACACTTGAAATGTTTGTCCATTGCTATCTACTGAAAAATGATATAATGGAACTTCAATTTGGTTACATTATCTTTTACTACCCTCTGTCTCACTTCCTTTTTATATGTGATCTTGTATAGGTCAGTCATAGCTCCATGATTTACTTTGTTGATGACGTTGGTCCTACTCCTTTAGCCCAAAGCGTTGCATTTCGAGATTTGCCTCTTCGTGATGTGGGTCAGCATCCACCTTCTTTTACATTTCAGAACCTGGTCTTCTCTGCGTCTTATGTCTTGAATTGATATATTATCGGGAACGTTCTGTTTCAGGTCCTCTTTATTTTTGAGAAAATGGTGATAGGTGTTGGTTATGACAGCAACCCGATGGTATTCGCTGCAGATGATACTGGAATATGGTGCGTAGCTCTCAGAAATATCTGCTTATTTTTTTCCTCTTCGTCTCTGTTTGCGTACAATCGAATCTTTCCATCCTCTTATTATGCTTAGATCACAGGCCAGATAATTACTTCTGAATATGATCTGCAACAAATAGTTTATTTGTTTGGAAGCTTTGTTTTTGTTCTGTAGGAGCTTTATCAGATACACGGAGAAAAGAAAGCGGCATCTTCAGGTTCTAGTTATAGTTCCCAGGTACATACCAAAAAAAATTCTTTTATTTGTTGCAATATGTCGTGGTTTTAGCCTTATAGTATATAATATGAGTGAAACTTTAGCTTATTCCTAAGTTGTTCCTCAAACATTAATAGTCTTTCGAGTAAGTGCAGTTGCTTCTTTCTCGGATTCACTATTGCAATGTCTGTTCTCTTTTGTCTAAAGCCGTGTGTTCATTATGTTATGTTTTCAGTTTTCCGAAGCATTTGGGAAATTCTACGGCCAATCAATTCAATGGCTGCAACGGCCAATGACGCTTCTGAATCCTCTAAATCACGTGGAGGCGTTCATGATAACTGCATAAAGTAAAATATGTCTTAAGCTAATTTTGCTTTAACAAAATCAAGTGCAAGACAGTGTCTCTTCAACTCCTTTTTACTCCATTGTCTGTTAGAGCCTGACCCGTAAATTCACCTGAAACTTGCAGTTCCATTGTACCTCTGAGCAAAGCGGGGAGTCCTAAACAATGCGATTCAGCACTTCAGGTCAGTCACTAATCATATATACCTTCATGGAATCGAATCAGCTGATTCATTTGCTCGTATATCGGTTTTGTTATTTACAGGATTGGATGGATGGCAAAATAGCCATATGGGATCTAGAGAACATGCAAGAAAAACTTGGCCATCAGTTTTAGTAAACACAGGAATAAAACAAGTCTGAATCACAAGTATGGTTTACTTAATTTGTATATCAGATATTTTTTACCCTTTCCAATTTCGTAATTGTTTCACTGTGTAAACTACAACAATAAAGGCCTACATTGTTTGGTTTGTGTTACGGTCAGGGAATGGCAGGTATTAATAAGTTCCGAGTTCTCTCGTTCGCCTCTGGATCTTTGTAATATCTTAAATGCTTTATGATTGATTCATTTTAGTTATAGCATCTTGTAATACCGTTTTGTGAAGTATATTACATTTCATGTTTAGTTTACGTCGAATCAAGACCATCTCGAGCGTAAATCATACAATACCAAACCAAAAACATAAAATTTCTTCATGATCTTCAAAAGCAAATATATAGTATAGATATAACGTGGTTCACCAACGATGTGTTGTTACTTCTACACGGATAAAAGAAATAAAAAAAACTAAATTATTTAGGAAGGTTCAGAAAACCCTGATAGAAGTTCTGATAGAAATTCTGAATCAGACTCGGAATACATCAGAATTAGGTATAACATAGATATTTATAATTATTTAGTTAATCCTAACCATATTTGGATTTATTGCTCAGGTCCACGTAACGTTCTTAAGCTGATAGTTTCGGTCCATCTGAAGGCACTTTAGTCTGAATCAGATTCGGAATACATCAGAATTAGGTATACTTTGTGCAGCTTGCACCTTCTGAAGGCACTTTAACAAATCTCCATCTTGACTTGAATCCTCCAAACAAATGTATCAGATGCAGTTCAAACCTTACACAGCTTCAGATTCAAGTCATTCCAACAAATCTCCACCTTGACTTGAATTTTTCAAACATATATACCAGATGCACCTTCACGATGCCAGATGTATCAGATTTCTCTTTTGCCCCAGATGTTCCAAAATGCACTCTTACTGTGCCGGATGTACCAGACGTCCCTTATATCAGATGTACCTGATGCACGCTTACTGTGCCAGATGTACCAGCAGTCCTTTCTATCAGATGTACCAAACGCACCATTATTGTGCTAGATGTACTAGATGCACTATTCCTATGCTAACTCTACTTGGTGTTAAGTAAAACCATATGTCTCTACAGACCAGATGTCTCTACAGACCAGATATCCTTTGGACCAGATGTCCTGTCGAAGCATACACCCTTGCGGACTAGACGTTATTTCAGATCATACGCCTCTTTGGATTAGACTTTCTTTCAAATCAAACGTTCTTTCGGACCAGACACCCTTTACCAGGCTCATATGCTTCTCTAGGAGCCAGCTGCTCCTCCAGAGCCAATGCCCCTCACCGGGCTCAGATGCTCCTCCAAGCCAAACAACCCTCATCGGGTTCATATGCTCCTTCGAGCCAATTTTCTCTTAGGACCTGCGGTGCATAATTCACCATATCTTCAGAACCATATACCTCTGTTAATCCAACCTCATTCCTTACAAGCTGGTCATGACAGGTACTATGGTGTATAATCTTAGATGGTGTCAGTTCTGACAGATCAACTTCTGTCTATAGCTCTTGACTCTCTTCGTGTAACTCTGAATCAGTCTCTTCACAACCTATGTGCAGCTCCACCTGCATTTGTAGCTTCACCTGCTTGTCAAAGCTATTTTTCTCTGTAGCAGCTGTGGTTAAAACTTCATCTTGGAACATTTTTTTTCTGAATCAACATTAGAGAACATGCCCTTCACTCTCCGCAGTAGCTTCTGATTCATCTGCTTAGATACACCATTCAGTTGTGATGTATCTGTAACTGCGTGATGTCGGACAACTCCTTCATCCTTGCATAGCTGATCAAGCTCTGATGAACAGAATTTGTCACCTTCCTCTGACAGAATTCGCACCTCTTTTTCACCTATACGACCAAAGCTTTTATGCCACAGCTTTGTCATATCTTTCTGGTGAATTTATGAAGATGCAACATTCACAGAACCTGTAGCTGTGGAACCTTGCAGCACATACAACGTACCACATTTGACACTTTTCAGAATCACATCTGAACCCTTGTAGACCTTTGAAGCTCCACCTTCACCTGAGTACTTGAAACCTTCGCTGTTTAATAAACTCAAAGATATCAAGTTTTTCATCATTGCTAGAACATGTCTAACTTTGTTAAATGTACATATACTACCATCATATGTCTTGAGCTTAACCGAACTTATTCCAGCAACCTTACAAGTAAGACCATTGGACATCTCAATGCTGTCATAAACTACGTTCTCATAAGTGGAAAACCATTTCCTCCTTGAACATATATGATAAGACGCTCCAGTATCTAGAACTCACACTTAAAAGAAACGAGTGTGTCCTTTAGCAACTAGAGCAACGTTTTCTTCGGACCTTGTGTCAGCTTCTGCTACAGCAGATTCAGATTGCTTCTTCTTCTTTCGACATTCTGATTTCCAGTGTCCTATCTCCTTACAATAATTACAGACATCACCTGGTTTATGACCTTTTGCAATCGACTTCTTCTTGTTCTTCATATATCAATTACCACCGCTGACAAATAGTTCAAAGTCTTGACTGTCTGTACCTGTACCATATGCCTTATGATGCAGCTCCCTACTGTGAAGAGTCGACCTAACTTCCTCCAGTGAAACTGTATCTTTACCGACAATGAACGATTGCACGAAATTCTCGTATGATAACGGCAGAGATACCAACAGAAGCAAAGCAGCATCCTCATCCTCCACCTTAACATCGATATAACGCAGTTCTAGTAATAACATGTTCAACTGATCTAAGTGATCCCTGATTTGCGTACCTTCCTGCATTCTTAATGCAAATAGGCGTTGTTTCAGAAGCAATTTGTTTGTTAGAGACTTTGTCATGTACAACATCTCCAACCTCCCCCACAGACCAGCCGCAGACTTTTCGTTTGCAACCTCGATGATGATATCATCAGCAAGACATAGCAAAATCGTTGAGTATGCTTTGTCCTCCAGACTTGTCATTGCAGTAGCGTCACCCTTGTTGTCTTTTTACAGTACCGTCCACAAGTCTTGTTGCTTCAGAAACGCTTGCACCTTGATTTGCAAGAGACTGAAGTTGTTCCTCTCTGTGAATTTGTCGATACTCACGTTGAACCCATACATCTTCTCACCAGATGCGGAAACTCCCAGAACCTGGATCTTTGATACAAGTTTGTTATAACGGATGCAAAAAGATGAAGCTATAAACATAAAGAATACGACACAAATTTAACGTGGTTCACCAACGATATGTTGGCTACCTCCATAGACAAAAGAAATCGATTTATTAAGGGAGGCAGAAGGTTCAGAAAACCCTGATGGAGGTTCTGAATCAGAATTGGAATACATCAGAATTAGGTATAACATAGATATTTATAGTTACCTAGTTAACCCTAACCATATTTGGACCTGTCGCTCAAGCCCACGTAACATCCTTATGCTGATAGCTTCGGCCCATTACTCAAACCGATAATCTGCAGTAAGCTCTTAAGCTCACATGCACCTCCTCTGACAGCTATGCAGCTTACACCTCTTGAAAACAGCTATGCAGCTTACACCTCTTGTGATCAGTTGTGTATATGCACCTTCCGCAGGTCGCACCTTCTGCAGGTCGCACCTTCTGCAGATCACACCTTTTGGAAGTCTCACCTTCCGCAGGTCTGCTCTGTAGGTTCTCACCTTCTTACACTTTTTGCAGTTTGCAAGCTTGTATCTTCCACAGTCTCAGATTCAAGGCACATTAACAGTAGTTTTTTTTTCCTCTAAACAATTGTGAATCTTCTTGTCATATATCCACAATTGTGAATCTTCTTGTCACAGAAATGCTGATGCGTAACAGGCAAAAGTAACATGGGATGTTTCATGCAATTTTTCTCACTTATTGTGATTTTAACTTGTTCTTGTTCTAGGCAACTCTAGAATACCTATAACTATAAGCTTTTAAAAACAAACCAGATATGCAACAATAAGCTTTTTATGCCGAGAAACACAACTTGAATGATCAATTATATATCTCCATGATCACTCCTTTTCGTTCCATAGGCAATGAAGTTGACGCTTATGTCTTCTGAAAATAACCATCTTCCTGTTATCAGGTTGTACATGAATCCAGCCATCTCTTTCACCTGAATATCCATAGTGTGAGACCCCGTTCCCTTCTTCCCTTCCGAGAATCAGACGGACCGGCTATCAATTCCATGAAACCCCGAATTCGATTTTTATCTGGATTGGCTATTAACTCTGAACGCCCCCAATCGCCCCTACCTGTGAGTCCAACCGCCCCTACCAGTGAGCCCAATGCCGTATACCCTGGGGCCCAACGTCTTCTCTCTCTAGGCCCATTGGCCTATCAACCGCTCCTACCAGTGAGCCCAACACCTTCTCTCTTAGGTCTGTTGGCCCACCACTGTCTGACGGTTCGTCTCATTCTAGGCATATGGGTTCACCCCTGTCTGACGGTCGGGAATCGCTTGATCCAGGAGTGTAAAAGATGTTTACTGTTCCTGCAATCACCACGTGATTTTTCCCCGTGTTTTGTCCTCAATTGCACGGTATCACAGACTATTTCCCGGTAGGTCAACTATCCTGAGATTGCTCCAACATAAGCATGCTTAATTCTGGAATTTTTTTAAAACAATTGACCGAAAAGGATTAGAGCACTTTAATAACATAAATAATCAAATCAATTCTTATAAATCTTTTTATATATACCGAAAATCGAAATGTCATATGATCATTCTGAATTTATTATTCTAAAAATTATTGGGTTCAATTTTTGTTTCAACTTGTCATAATTTTCTTATGAAATATATAATTAATTTTAGCTTTGTTAGATTATTTCAATGACCATTCCTTTTGTAAACAAACTATCGTAGGGCTTCTATCAGGATTTTGTTCCGTTACATATGATATGGCTCACGATAATGTTTCTAATTCAACGTTTTGTTTTTAACAAAAAGTAAATATTAAAAATATATTTGGTCACTTGTGATATTTTGGAGAAACAAATATATTGAGGTTAAAAAGAATTTCATTGATGTTCTTTATAAAAAAAATGCATTAATGAATTTATCTAAACAAAATAGAATTACTAGCAAGCGAAACCTAATTAGTTAGAGTAACGCAAAAAAAAAAATAGAAAGCTAAATTTTAAATTCTTAATAACAATATGCGAAGATCAAAGCCAATAAGCTGAAGCCGATCCAAGAAGCTAACTTTGTGGCACCGCTTTGAAGAGGCGATGGAGCCATCTGATGATGATATTGTGGAGCATTGACTGGTGGATGAGACGATAAGGAGCTTGGTGATCGGACCGGTCCAGTAACCGGAGCAGACACTGGACCCAACGAAGCCGGTAAGACGAGGATGTCAATCTAATCTTTTGTCCTATGTCGCAGTGACCAGGAACACCGCATATGAAGTGGTGGATTCCCGGTTTGGTTAGAGTGACCGTGTCAGACCCGGTTTGGTATTTCGCTAGCGGTTTAGACGGAACGCATAACTCGAAATCATGGGGAGTGACTTCAGTGACGTCGTGGAACTCGTTGTTGTATTTGAAGACCAAAGAGTCTCCGACTTTAAAAGTTCTTGAAGAAGCTCAAGCCTTGTAATCGACGTCCATCATGGTCCATCCTTTTAATTTTTGACTCGCCAACTTTGTGAACGGTTCCTCCAACGGTAACTCCAAAGAGTGCCACAAGAATCAACAGTGAAGCCAAGAAGGATTTGCTTTGGTTCAAAGCCATGATCGTTGTTTGGTTTTCTTTTTTTTGTCAACAATTTCCTTATTTACATTTAGATACAAAAAAATTTATATTACCATAATTTATAAAAAAAAATTACAAAGCATTATATATCGTATCTAACAAATTGTTCTATTTCAAATAAAAGATAATTTGGCTATTTTATCATTCATTGATTTCAAAACGAAAATACAAGATTATTACATAACCACAAAAAAGATTATTACATAAACAGAAATATGCTTCGAATACTAAAGATGATATAACCAAAAAATTGAATCAAATGATTCTTTCACTAGTAAAGCTTTACACTAAACTTTTTTTATAAATCTGTTATGTTTCTTCTTTGTGTGATATGAGAATGTTTGTTTAGTCTTCTTTTCTTTATAAAGATCAATACCTTTATACTATCACTAATCCATTTTGAAAAGACATTTACGTCTGTTTTCAATAATTCAAAAAACTGATCGCATTAACGTATAAAGCAATTAACCAAATAGAATTGTAAAGAAGCAAAACTTAATTTATAGAGTAACGCAAGAAAACATCCGGTGCTCATTGTTCAACAATAAACATTGTCACCCGCTAACAAAAGAAAAAAAAAAAAAAAGAAGAAGCAAGACCTCAATAACTAAAGAGGAAATTAGAAAGCTAAAATCAAAGCTAACATGTTGAAGCCAATCCAAGAAGCTAACTTCGAGGCACCGCTTTGAAGAGGTGATGGAGCAATCTGATGTTGATACTGTGGAGCGTTGGCCGGCGAAGGAGACGAGGAAGAGATTGGTGATCGGACCGGTCTAGGAACAGGAGCTGCAACGGGACCCAACGAGGCTGGTAAGACGTGGAATTGAAGTTTTTGTCCCGCGTCGCAGTGACCAGGAACTCCGCATATAAAGTTTTGGACTCCCGGTTTGGTTAGTTTGACCATGTCAGAACCATTTATGTATGTCAGTATGTGGCTAGCGGGTTAGACGGTTCACAGAGCTCGAAATCGTTGGGAGTGACTTGAGTGACGTCGTGGTACTCGTTGTTGTATTCGAAGACCAATGAGTCTCCGACTTGAAAAGTTCTTGAAGAGGCCCAAGCTTCGTAGTCCACGCCCATCATGGTCCATCCTTTGGAGTCGCCGACTTTGTGAACGGTTCCTCCCACGGCAACTCCCAAAAGTGCTACAAGAATCAGCAGAGAAGGATTGAGCGTCGTATTTTTTACCACGTAAAACTTCCAACACCACAAAATTATCATAATTTCGTCGGAACAATTCGTCATAAATTTGATGGAAATATTTCTAACGCAAATACGACAAATTATTTTTTAACACAAAATCGATGTATCATTACATTGAATTTACAATGATTACGTGATAAATTTGTTTTGTCAAAATCAATTAATATTATTAAAAAGCGACGTAATTTTGTCGTAAATTATCGATGGGAATTCGTCGTAAAAGGATTCGACGTTAATTCATCGTAAATATTCTAACGTAAAATCGACAAATACAAAATATAAAATATATATATTACGTCGATTTTATGTCGTATATAAAATATATATATTAATGAAAATTTGATTTTTAACTAATAAATTAATATTAAATAAATCAAAGTTATAATTAAAAAATAAATTCGAAAATAATTAATATATTAAAATACAAATTCAAATACAATTTTTTTTAGAAATTAAAATAAATCTACAAGGTGATATTAAAATACTCGAAGTTGAGATCAACGTCCCGAGAAAGCTCTCCGTTATGTCCGCCGGAAGTCGCTGTACCATCGTTTTCCGTCTGAACAACGGGAGCCGAAGTCTGACCCTGAGTCTGCTGATAAGAAGATCCATTGGAAGAAGCCCCCACTGCCAATTTTAATATTTTTTGCTAATGATGATAGTTATGACTTACCAAAGTTGGAATTGATTCTGTTGCTTTCGTCTAGTGCCATCATTTCCGGTCAAATTTTTTTTGAAACTCAATCCCACTCTTCTCTCTCTCCTTTTTTGTATGAAAATCAATCCCACTTGGTAAGTCAATGGTTGTGATTTGTGAACTTATAACTTAGTCTCGAGCGTGAGTCTTTTCACTTAAAAGTTCTCGTAACTAATAAATTAGTAACCAATCTTAGCTCAGTTGGTAGAGCGAAAGACTGTAATGGGTTCTCTCTAAGAAATCTTTATGTCGCCGGTTCGATTCCGGCAAGACTTTTTAACTAACAATTTTACCCTTTTTCATACTAGATTCCACTGTACAAACTTTTTGCTCTTATCTCGTGTGGTATCAAACTCAGAAGACATTAGACAAAACAATTATATCGAGAAAGGCGTTTTTAGGTGCATTGGTGGAGCCATTGATAAATTTACTTCATCTGTGAACACAAAACAAACCTATACACATAGAGAAAGACGCATACGAGGTACACTTGCTTGATTTCAGTTTTCTATAGAATGATTGAAAAACGTAAAGAGAACGAGAACTAATTTTGGCTCTTTTTTCTTGTAGAACGTCAAACTCTCAAAAGGATTCTAGTTTCATCACAATGATGAAGCATTTTCCGTTCAACATAAGAAGAAGAAAAAGGGTTCTAATTCTACAAAATACAGAGATAAGAAGACAACAACCAACAACCAAAAGAATCAATTCTATCACCTTTGTCCTCACCAAGGTTTCAGATCAGCAACCGGTCCTGCCGTCCAGTTCAACAGCTTCTCACCTGGTCTCAGATACACATTCCTCTCATGTGGAAGCTTACGAGCCAACCCATTCAACAGTTGATGAAACGCATTCCCTGGTTGCGGGAACAGCATCGCCTGTTTCATCGATGGGTTAGCCAACAGCCTCTGTTTTCTCAGTATAACCTCTGGTGGGATCGATGTCAGTATTGTGTCCAGGTAAGGAACATCCTTCTCATCGACAAACACACCAATATCTTCCCAAGGGATCGCATGTTGTCTGCTATGATCACAGGGATGCAACCGAAGATCACGGCTTCCACCAGTCTTGGACTCCATGAGGCCCATCCAAGTGGGCATAAGCAGAAGATTGCTCTCTGCATGTCCTCATAATATGTCGCCGGGTGCTCTGTTGAGATGTCGAACAGTGGATTGTCCTTGAAGTTTTCCCACACAGCTGCTCGTGCGCCCATGTGCCCATTTTGACAAACAAAATATCATCACTGATTATATTTGAGCAATTCAGGGATGGTAATAGGTCTATGAATCTTCATTGCATGGCTAAGCATTCAGATCAAATTACCTCGAACCACCCTCGGGGTCATTTCCCACGTCATAAAACAATCCTCTGAAATAAACGAAGATGGATCGAGGAGTTTTCCCGGGACTGCATCTTCTGCGGTGGAGCATACCGAGGAACAGTGATTGAACCCTCTTTTAAGCAAACATGGTTCCTCTGTCCAAATGTCTGCACCTGTGTAGCCCGTTGAAGCAAGGGTAGTATTCCGCTTCCTATTGACTTCTCTTCCTGCCACAGTAGAACAAAAACAAGACATCAGTGTGTATTCTTTTAGTTTGCAGTATAGCTGGCAAGAACCTTTGGTAATCATGGCGGAAGGGATATATTACGGCTTAAGCCCAAATAAAAGCTTTTGTCACATCAAAAAGGGCTTTGCAAGTCAAGTCAATCGCCAATGTTAGAGAGGAACACTGAGTATTAAGATCTACTCAACACTAGCTTTAGTTGTACAGGGGAACATCATGAAACATGCACATAACTCAGCCCCAAAAAAATATTCCAAACACAAACAGTATTTTTTAACTGGTTTGTCTATGATTCAGTTAAAAATGTATGAAACAATGTTTTCTTCACAATTTGCAGAGCTAGAGATAATTTAGTGAGCACATTCAAACAGCAGCACACAATCATTCACAATGTGCATCAAGTTTTGTGCAGAAAGCATAGATGAAGCAGGGGCTAATTAGGGTAACAAAACAAGAGATTCAGAGCATATTATTTGGTTTACTTGATAAAGGAAGCAGGGTCCAAAGTCATGAGGCACAACAAAGAAGTGGCCAGCTCCTTCAGTGCGGTTCCAGTATGGCCAGTTGGAAGCAATGAGCTGAATGGCACTTCTCATCATTTCACAAGTGGTGTACACAGGGACGTCGAACCAATCAGCTTCCTCAGGATTAAGTGTTCGAACTGGACTGGACAAAAGAAACCGTTCAATATAGATCTCGCAGCAAACATGTGGGTGAGGCATCTCGGGTCCTTCTGAAGTATCTTCTTGTTGTATTTGCTTGGAAGCTCATAAACAAAGACTTTAAGTCTTCCCACGGGATCATCTTCCAACACATCACCAGCACTACCTACACATCAAGAAAACAAAAAAAAACCACAACACACACTTAAAGTTCACGTGAGTTTGATTCGAGCATCAAAACACTGATACCACTAAGGAAAGGCTATGGATAGATAAGTAAGAAAATCTACAGGAGATCAGAGATAATGCAAAATTAAAGTTAATGATCAAAATGACAAGATACTGGATCGGCTAACTGAGGCATGACTATTGTTTCTTGTTGGCCATCAACAATATACAAATCAATATGCATCCTGATTTACATTATCCCCATATTCAATTAGACTCCAAAACAATGCGTGAAATTGAAAATCAATCACAGAAAGACTTACACCAAAAGTAAACCCTAGTCCTCATTCGATTCGCTGATGACCACACAGCTCACTACTGCTAAATCCAAGTAAAAAATTGGTGTACATGGCATAGCCGCTGCGGAAGCAAGAAAAACTTCACGAATCTCCCTATGTTATCCCTACTACCAAACAAACTACTTGCAACATGATTACACAGAAAGTATAATGCAAAGAGATGTAGCACTACCAGTGCAAGAAGAAGTGGCTAACAAAGTTTGTCATCCTCCTTTCATTTGCAATCCTACTGGTAGGCCAAAGAAGACATGCATTAATAGTGCATTCGAGATCGCCATGGCGAACAAACGTCCAAGAGAGATGCCTAAATGCTCTAAATGTGATAAAAATGGACATAATCGCGTCACATGTAAAGTTTAAACTTTCTAACTTTAATTTTTTCAGTATTATCTTGTAATAACCGGTCTATTGGACTTGTACAACTTTCTGCATTTTTGTACTCTCTTCAAAGCACTTGTATCGACCTACTTTTTTTTATAGTTTTCGACCTAATTGATGCAAACTATTCCAATAATTAACCGTTTTAACGATAAATATACCAAACTTTCAAAGGACAAACATCATGCCAAAAAAACATGGTTCTTTGAAAGTGTAGTTCATCAACATGTCCTAAAACAATCTGCCATAGAAATCTACCGTTGTTAGAGTTCGACGTACAAAACAATAAAAGTTTACCTTCATCAGAGTTAGACATAACAAGTCTACCGTCATAACTGTTTGACATACAAAATAAGTCTACCCATAGACGAATATTAGATCCTAAAAAAGTCTACTTAGTCCCATCATTTTCATTTTTCCGAGTTTGTGTCAAGTCCGTACTTGCCGAGTTTGTGTTCGTGGACCTCACCGTACATCTCAGAAGCATACTTTAGACTCCATTAGTTGTGTGAAACCATGACAACCCCACGGATATCTCTCAAACGCTGCTTGATCCATCACTCTTTTCACAGCACACAACAGGAGTCTACTATTATGATGTATCGCCCCAACGCCAACAATCAAGATCCACAACAAAGCCACCATCTTCTTCTTCTCGTTGGTCCATGTGTGGCACCTCTTCAAGACATCAAATATCTCAAAATAATTTACGAACAAGTCTACCACTCTCTATACGAACATGTCTACCACTATCAATCATTTCCGATCAAGTCTACCAATTTCTATACGAACATGTCTACTACTCTTAATCATTTACGAACAAGTCTACCAATCTCTATACAAACATGTCTACCACTCTCAATTATTTATGAACAAGTCTACCAAACATAACTCTATCATTACTGAATAATTCTACTATTTCTTTAACATATTTCTATACTCAATCGTTTCAAAGACAAATCTAGCTCATTGTTAAGTTATGAATCTTTTTTTTCTAAAACTATATACAAATTTCTGAGTGTAGAATTTATCAACTATTTTTATTGTCTTAGAAATTAAAGTTTTATAAAACCCAAAAAAGCCCAATTTTTCGAAAGCCCAAAATATTACAAACCAGAAAACTTATATAACCGAACGAGAAAGTTAAATCAAACCATGGAAAAAATTGATTGTAAACCAACTAATACTACCAGATTATCGAGAGCCAATGATTGTTGATCCGAGCAGAACAAAGTCACGATGATGAAGAGAGCCGCTTAAGGTTAGTGGTAAATCACCCATCTCGAAAACCAGAAGATCTGAGGCAAGCAACGAATTGGTTTCTCTGATAAAGAGGTACAATGTCTCTCCGTTTCTCTTATTCATTTGATCTTCTTGGACACCATATCGATCCTTCCTCGGTTAGAATTTTGCTGATTTAGGAATGGATCTATGCCTTAGATACGTTTTCAGTAATTCATAGTCTTAAACGAATCACGTCAATAGATATCTGCTCGAATTCATATTATATATATTTTTTCCCACGACTTTCTGGCAATATGTGACAGTGAACATCAAGCGTATCTTTGGGTTTCGAATGAGGGCGGCTTGTGTTCTTTTGGCATTTTGCTTTTTTGTTTTTGGAGGAGGAGCTTCTAAATTGGCTTCCCCTAAGAATCCAGAGGAGGTAGTCCGATTCCCATTGAACAGGAAACCTAGGATTTTACTCCAGTTGGCCCCTCATGTTTCTCACAAGATTAAGCTAACTGTGACCGGAGGCACGTATATGAATCATCCTTTTTTGTTCCTTTGTTTGATAAAAATTACCACGATTAGGATATGAGATGTTAATCAACTGATGTTCCATATAGGTTGTGCAAACGCATCCGGTGACTACAAGTGGCTTAGCTCAGACGTGACGGTTGTGGCTGTGTCATCCTATGGGGTTATCCAGGCAAAGAGCCCTGGAATATCCACTGTCAAGGCTGTGTCGACTTGTGATCCTCTGAATTTTGATGAGGTGATTGATCATCATCCTTTTGCATCATTATGAATTGTCAATTACCGTTTATATATTTTTTGTTTGATAATAAATTACCATTACCATTTATATTTCTTGTTACATTATGTGTAGATTGTTGTAAAAGTTTTCGCAAGTCAGGATCTCTGCTATGACATGGATGGTATGGAGCCCATGGTGGACAATGACCAACCGGAGGCAAGCTATTTCTCCAAGCCAAAACATAAAACGAGGCAATGCCTTAACTTGATCGTCCTAGTATCATATCTCGCTCCTGTTACCATTTTTATATTATACAATGATTGTTTAAAAAAGCATAATAATCAGTACTCTAAAAAGCGGTACAGGCGATCGCTTAGGCGGCGATAGCCACAGACCTGACGATCATTTTCCCTAGTTCGTCATTAAACAGTGTTAGGCTCTCTTAAGCGGTCTTAGGTGGCCTGAAACGATTTCACGCGTTAATACACTCTCCTATGAAGTCGCTAATTGACCAGTAACTAATTTTCATTTTTGTTTGTTTAATTGTAGTTTTCAAATATCTAGTCTTATATATATATTATCTTATCTTATATATATACTAATAAAAGTTGAAGCTATCAGCTTCTCAAGGCGTCCACATAAGATTTAATAAATCAATTTAATTGATCCACATCAACATTCAAAATAAGAAAAGTTTATAAATTGTAATATTATTGCGTAAAAAAAGAAATTAAGGTGTCCACATAGAATTTAAAAATCAATTTTATTGATCTATATTAACATTCAAAACTAAAAAAATTTACAAATGGTAATATTATTGCTGGAAAAATAAATTAAAATTTCTTTTTATTAGTCCACCTCAACATTGAAAATTGAAAAATTTCAAAATACATTACCGAAAACCTCATTTGAATAAATTTAGAATACATTTTTTTTTTTTATTGATAAGTACTCGTACTCAAAAAAATTAAATTATATTTTTTTATTTATATATTTTTTTGAGTACGCGTTCTTTGGACCTGGTGTATCTTGTCTCTACCACGAATGATTTTCCTTGATTAACAATAATTGTTGTTTTTCCAATATCTGCCGGTTCGTTAATGTTATTTCTCCCGTATAGGAGAAATAAAGTCAACAAATGGTATACTATATGCATTTGTATCTTAGAACTGCTTATAACGACATATGCTGTTAGACCACCTTCAATCCTGAACCCAATGATAGGGTTCATCAGAATTTTTTATTAGTTTTTTTGACAAAATATTTTTGGATGAACTCTTTGGAAAAATTGGTGTCCAACCCTGAATCCCATCAAAGAGTTCTTTGGAATATTATAATAATTTTTTTTACAATCTTTTTTTCAAAAATCAAATTTAAACATTTAATTTATTATAATTTAAAAAAACTTCTTCATTACATATAATTAAAAACACATGAGAAAAAGATTAAAAAATGAGTTTTCTAGAAACAAAAAAAAAATTTGATACCCCTTAACATTTTTTTCTCTCTTCTTTCTGCTTCAACCAATGAAAATGCGGCACGTGACTGATAAATCTCTTGACGAGCTGCTGCTTCAGGTTCATCAGAAAGGACCGCTGTTTTCAATATTGGGCCTTTATTATTTATTTTAAACCGAAAATACATCATAAATCCACCGATGAACCCCAATTTACCCAGCGTTGGAGCTGCTCTTATAATTTTAAACTGGACGATCCATTAATTCAACTGTCCGAAGATTATAAAAGGATCAGTTTTTTTAATTATTACTGGAGCTAGGAATAGATGGACTTTCGATAGGAACGATTTTACTGATGGGATTTATTACTACTTTAGCGGCTTTTCTAGTTACTCGGGATTCCCTATTATTCCATTTCCTCATGTTAGCAATGTACAGCGGTCAAATAGGATCATTTTCTTCTCGGGATCTTTTACTTTTTTTCATCATGTGGGAATTAGAATTAATTCCTGTTGATCTACTTCTATCCATGTGGGGTGGAAAGAAACGTCTGTATTCAGCTACCAAATTTATTTTACACACCGCAGGAAGTTCTATTTTTTTTATTAATAGGAGTTTTAGGTATAAGTTTATATGGTTCGAACGAACCAACATTAAATTTAGAACTATTAGCTAATCAATCCTATCCTGTCACACTCGAAATACTATTTTATATTGGATTTTTTATTGCTTTTGCCGTTAAATTACCGATTATACTTTTACATACTTGGTTACCTGACACCCACTGGGAAGCGCATTACGGTACTTGTATGCTTCTCGCTGGAATTTTATTAAAAATGGGAGAAGCTATAGGCTTCTAAGGGTGTCCATATAGGATTTAAGAAATTAATTTAATTGGTCCACATCAACATTCAAAAATAAGGAATGTGACAAAAAAAACTTAAAAAAATTATTATAATTATATGACAAAAAAATTGGATGCTAATGTAAGAGTCTCTAAATATGTGTGTAGATATCTAATTTAAATTAAAAATTTCCTATTTTAATATTACTTATTTTATTTTTTATTATTAAGAAGAGCCTTTTTCCCCAATTATATATTTTTGGTTTCTGTAATTAATAACTTGAGGAATTTCATCACGTTAGTTTTCGTATTTGATTTCATATAAACCTAAGTTTGGATATCAATTATGTTTACTTTTTTTGGGTCAAATTAATTATGAATTTTAAATATAATTTATTTACTTTTATAATTTTAAAAACAATAATAGAATTTTGAAATTTTTCAATTTTCAATGTTGAGGTTGACTAATAAAAACAATTATTGGATCAATAAACTTTCTTAATTCTTTTTTCAGCAATAATATTACAATTTGTAAATTTTCCTTAATTTTGAATATTGATGTGGACCAATAAAATTGATTTTTCAAATCTTATGTGGACACCTTCATAATTTCTTTATTTACGCAATAATATTACAATTTGTAAATTTTTCTTATTTTTGAATGTTGATGTGGACCAATTAAAATGATTTCTTAAATCCTATGTGGATGCCTTGAGAAGCCTATAGCTTCAACTTTTATTAGTATAACACTAGATTTTGCGTCCACGCTACGCGTGGATATTTTGTTGATAAAAATTATATACAATCAATTATCTATTATGATATAAATTTTATATATTAGTGTTTTGATAATATAGTAAAAGTATTATGATGTTGATATAACAATTTTAATGTAAATTGTGATGTTTTCACGATTTTTTTAATCTATATATGTCATATTTCAAAAATGTGTTATTTTATCAAATACTTAGAAGTTAATATATTCAAACTGCCTAAAAATTTTACAAATTAATCAAATGCTACTTTTTAAACATAGTATTGACATGATGATAAAATATTCTACATTCACTTCTTTAAATCAAGAAGAAAAAATTGTTTTTTTCATCATTTTCACTTTTATTTCAATTATATATGTGTTATTTAAAAACTAAAATTAAAATTTCTTTAATTTCTTTATTCAACAATAATATTAGAAATTGTAAATTTTCCTTAATTTTGAATATTGATGTGGACCAATAGAATATTGTTTTTAAAATCCTATGTGGATGCCTTGAGAAGCTTATAACTTCAACTTTTATTAGTATAAGATTACAAAGAATATAATGAAAAAAGATATAAATAAAGCCACTACAAGAACAAACTTGACTAAACTATATGTTTAATTATTAGCTAAATTATAAAAATATGAAAGGAGATATAAACAAAGGCACTACAAGCCGCTTTAATATTGAAAAAGAAATCGTAAAATCTCCAAAGCTTGGCCACCAAATTTGATAAAAATGATAAATTTCAAGCAATCCGAGAAACATGTCAAGTGATTGATACTCGACACTTTTGAAAAACCAAACACTGAAAATAGAGAAAAGAACATAGCGGAGGAGACTGAGGTATCTGAGGAAATTTTTTTAAATGACATAACATCTGAATGGGTTTTAACAACCCAACATGAACCACAAAAGTAACAATTAGCTGACCAAACAACATCCGAATACATTCGGTAAGCCTTAAACAAAGAGGAGAGGTTAAAATCACTTGCCGCAACAGGCATTGTGTGAGATTTTCCAGTTTTAATTTCTAAATCTATTACTAATAAAAGTTAAAACTATATGTCTCTAAAAATGTCCATATATGATTTACAAGTTTAATTCTATTGGTCCACATCAATATTTAAAATTTAGGAAATTTTTAAATTTTAAAATTATATTGTTAACAAACAAATATATTTAAAGAAAAATAAAAGTTGAATAGGTTCAACTTTTTTTCGATATCGCATATCCCACGTGCAAAAAATTTGAAGGCAGACAACCTAACAAAAAGTACTCGAGTCTACCATCATGATATTATTTATGTAAACTCAGTACCACCGGTTTGGCTTGTCGAACCGCTCTAGATACTTAGGCTGTTAAAAAAAAAAGTTAAAGTTATATGCCTCTAAGGACATCCACATAAGATATAAAAGGTAAATTTTATTATTACACATCAATAGCTAAAATTAAAATTTTTTCTAAATTATAAAATTACATTATTAATACAAAATAATATAGGAAAAATTGTTAGTTAAAATTATTCTATACGGAGCCGAATATCCGGACTTTTCAAGGTATCCGGATCCGGCTCCGGATTTGACGGATAATCAATTTTACTATCTGGATCCGGATCCGAAAACTCCGGATATCCAAAAACCGAATATCCGGTTTGAACCGAATATCCGATTTGAACCGAATATTTACGGATATCCGACCGGAGATCCGGTTTCGTTGATTTTAAAAAAAAAATATTAAATTTTTAAAATTATAATGAGATAACATATATAATTAAAATATATCATCATAGCAAAAATTACAAATACCAAAAATTTAAAAGCATTCAAGTAGCATTCAAATAGCACAAAGTTTAAAAATTTACATAGCAAAAGAGAAAATAGTAATAGAGAAGTTAATTTATCTTCATATCCTTGTGTTATCTATTTTCATGTTCTTCTCTCACAATCTGAAATAGAAAATCATCATGCAATATAAATTTCAATCATGTGTAAAAGAGTTAAACCAAAAACAAATTTCGAACATAATTAAAAAATAAATAAATGCATATCCAAAAATTTCAAAGTTTTGAAAATCTTAATAAACGGATAACGGATAACGGATATCCGATTTCAAAATTTTCTATTATCCGGATCCGTATCCGAAATAACCGAATACTTAATTTCACTATCCGGATCCGGATCCGAACTACACGAATATCCGATTTTTACGGATCGGATAGGACCGGATACCGGATCGGATAGCGGATACCGGATAATAATTCCAGCCCTATTAATGATAGCTAAAGCTATATTATTTTCAAGGCATCCACATCAGTATTTAAAAATTCATTTTTATTCATATATATTAAAATTATAAATTAAAAAAGTTTTATAATTCTATTATTATGATTAAAAAAACATATGAAACAAATAAAGAAATCTCTATTAACCAAAAAAACAACATGATATTAAAATCTCCATTACCACTGTTTAAATCACAAATTTAATTTATTATCTATAAAAAAAGATATGCTACTTATACAAGTTTAAGTTACTTGATTTTAAAGCTTTTCATGTAGAATTTTAAATAACTAAAATTTATGATTTTTATTCATCTAATTTTTTCATATATGCAAAACATATTATCGAAATATGTAATATATTATGCGAAAATATGTAATATTTTTTCTCACGTAATATATTATGCAAATATGATCAAAAATTTTACATTTTATAAATTCAATTTGGAATTCAATATATTAATGTATGAGTTCTTAGTTTTGAGTTGTTTAATTTGTTTTATTTTTATAGATTTGTATACAATATGATGAAAGTAAATATAATCATACAAAAATTATTAAATTAAATAAATATGATAGATTCATTGAAAAAACCGATATAACAAGGATAAAAATATAGAAGATGAAAAAACAATTTCATTCTTATTAGAAGAGATGATGTATAATCATTGAAAATTTATTTAAAAATTTACACTACTAATTGACAAAAATATATTTATTCACAAATTTTGTGTCATTTTATTCATTTCATATTCGACTCTTGTTTTGGTATAAAATTTAAAGTTTTTATTAATCTCAAAGCAAATATTTTATTTATTAGTTTATTTTTTAAATTAATATATCAAAATAAAAATTTATTTATTAAACAAGAGAAGAAAAAGATTAAATTTTAAATTTTTATTTTTAAAAGAACATATATATATAATTAAAATAAAAGTGAAAATGATGGAAAAAATATCTTCTTGATTTAAAGAAGTGAATGTATAATATTTTATTATCATGTTAATACTATGTGTAAAAAGTAACATTTGATTAATTTGTAAAAAATTTAGTTGATTTTGGTATATTAATTTATAAGTGTTTGACCAAAACAAAACCGTTAAAATATCACAATTTACATAAAAAATATTAGATCAACACTATAATATTTTAATATATGATTAAAACATTAATATATACAATTTATATCTTAATAAATATAATTAATTGCATATAATTTTTATTAACAAAATACTCATGCGTAGCGTAGATGCAAAATCTAGTATACTAATAAAATTTGAAGCTAAATACTTTCAAAGGTGTCCACATAGGATCTAAAAAAGTAATTTTATTGGTCCACATCTACAAACCAAATCAAAAAAGTTTACAAATTCTAATATTGTTGTTGGAATAAGAAAATTAAGAATATTTACAAATTCTAATATTATTGTTCAATAAAAAAGTTTTTGATAATTATTTATTGGTAATTCTATTATTGTATTTAAAAATTATTAAACACTGTTTTTCATTCATCTCCTGGTCGAATGTGAATTTGGTGATAGCCGCTTTTAAAGTCGAGCTTGGTAAAGCTGGTCGCTGCTCTGATCTGGTCAAGAAGATCATCCAAACATAGTATTGGAAACCAATATCGAACAGTGATTTTGTTAATCGCGCGGCTGTCGACACACATTCATCAAGTGCCATCCTGTTTAGGAATGAGGAGAGCTAGAACCTGTGCACGAACTAAGGCTCACGCGTAAATACCCTTTGGACAATAGATCTTCCACCTGGCGTCTTAATTCATCGTGTTCCTGCGGAGACATGCGATAATGTGGTCGATTTGGAAGCGCAGCGTTCGGAGCCAAATCAATGCAATGTTTCTCGTAGAGGAGGAAGACCGGAAGGAAGCTCTTCAGGAAAAACGTCCTGAAACTCCCTAACAAGATCTTGAAACTCTGTGGGAATAGTACTCGACGTTGGAGGCGACGACGGTTTAAGAATAAGAACCATCCCACCAGCAGATTCAGCACAATCTTCAAGAAACTGAGATCGGTTAACAAAAAACACAGGCGGTGGCAGCTGCTTTGTATCAGGAGAAGACACAATGTGCTGATCAGGTGTTTTAGGGACCATCATTTCCTGTGAGGAAAGAAGAGTAATACGCTTTCCTTCGAAACTGAAAGTGTAGGTGTTAGTGAAACCATCGTGAACCGTCCTCCTGTTATACTGTCATGGACAACCCAAAAGCAAGTGACCAGCGTCCATGGGAACCACATCGCAACAAACCAGCTCCTTGTAACTAGAGCCAATTGAAAAAAGAACACGGCAGCGTCTAGAAATTCGGATATCTGCTTGCTATTCAGCAAGGCAAGTCGATACGGGGTGGGATGAGGCTCGGTGAAAAGAACTAATTTACCCACAGCTTCCTCTGAAATTGCATTTGTACAACTTCTCGAATCCACAATAAGACGGCACACTTTGCCCCGAATTGTATAGGTCGACCGAAAAATGTTACTTTGAAGCCACGACTCTTCGATCTGTGGAGTGAGAAAACTCCTTCGAGTAACTAGCAAATTGTCTGCATCACCTGTAACACGTTCCTCAGTTTCTGTGTGTTGTTGATCCTCCACCTCCGGATCAAACACAATTTCATCGTCACCAAAAAGAACACGCTTAGGACACGCGGATTGACGATGTCCTGTTTCACCACAATTAAAACATGTAAAGGCGATTGTAAGAGTTGCCTTTGGTATTGAGATGACACCACCGTTGTCTGGTGGAGCCGATGTAATTGTTTGCTCTGTCTTGGCAATAGCACCTGCTTCACTAGGAGGATTAGTGCAAAAACGTGAACTAGACGAAGCCTAAGAAGACCCTCGTAGACTCTGTTCGATGAGCACCGCTCGCTGATGTGCTTCAGAAACAGATGCAGGATTGAACTGAAGCAGTTGGTTCTGTATCTGTAGCTTTAAGCCTCTAATAAAGAGAGAAACAGATTGTTCCTCTGTTTCCATTAAACTGTTTCGAGCCAAGAGAGAAAAAAATTCTAACGCGTAATCATCCACACTCGTCGATCCCTGACGCAGATGGTGCAAGCATAATTGTACGGCAAGAAGTAGCGGCGCATAGGTTTCTTCATCTTCTCCCAAGACCCAATGCAAGCTTTCCCTGAATTAGCACGTTGAACCTTGAGCTGTTGCCACCACGCCGAAGCTCTTCCCTTGAAACATGTCGCCACCAGTGAGACGCGCATGTTGTGGGTACAGCCTTAAACGTTAAAAGCTTTTCCATTGTATTGAGCCAATCCAGAAAATCCTCCGCCTGTAAGCCTCCGGAGAATTCAGGAAGATCGAGTTGAAAACCCAACTCCCACCGGTGATTATCCCCATGGAGAAAATCACCTACAGCTTGTTGCTGTTGTTGACGAGGTTGGCGTCTGACGCCAAACGGATTCCCTTCATCGCCTTCTGAATCATCATCCTAATGAAGATATGGAATCGATAATATTATTCATAGTGTGTGAGCTTGATTATATACAGAGAGACATAATACAGAGAAAGGAAATACAATATATGAGAGTTATTATAGCATAATTACAGGGAGAGAATTATGTACTTTCCTATATCTTATCACACCCCCTCAAGATGGACGGTCGTAGGATAGTCCGATCTTGACGCAGAGATTGTCGAATTGAGCACGGGGTAATGGTTTTGTGAGGGCATCTGCAAGTTGATCCGCAGATGTGACATGAGAGACGCGCAGTTGACCACTTTGAACAAATTGACGGATGAAGTGATAATCCAACGCTATGTGCTTCATTTTGGAGTGAAAGACTGGGTTGGCTGCTAAGTAAGTTGCACCGATGTTGTCACAGTATATCACCGGGGTTGACGGTGTTTGGATGCCGAGCTCAGAGAGCAGTGATGTGATCCAACAAATTTCTGATGTGGTATTGGCGATGGACCGGTACTCTGCTTCAGTAGAAGATCGTGCAACTCCGGTTTGTTTCTTTGAAGACCATGCAATGGGATGTCTACCAAGATAGACAATGTATGCGCCAATAGAGGTGAAGTCGTCTTTGTTGCCGGCCCAGTCCGCATCCATGAAAGCATGTAATATTGGCTGATTGTTGGAGTGAAGAAAGATGCCACGATTAATGGTCCCAACAAGATAACGTAAGACACGTTTCACAGCCGTCCAATGTTCTGTCGTCGGTCGGTGCATGAATTGGGACAACTTGTTGACGGGAAATGAAATGTCTGGCCTGGTAAGTGATAAATATTGGAGGCTTCCGACGACAGCTCTATACTCTGAGGCATCATCTAGAACCGTTCCGGAATGGAGAGTAAGGCGTGTAGTCGAACACATTGGAGTGGAGACACTCTTTGAATTCGTCATCTTGGTCCGATGTAGGAGATCTGCAATATAACGATGTTGTGTTAGGTGTAATCCCTTGGATGAGCGAGTGACTTCTATACCAAGAAAATAAGTAAGGTTTCCCAAATCTTTAATGGAAAAGCGTTTAGAGAGGGATTCGATAAACCGGGTTATATGAGTGGAGCTGTTGCCGGTGATGATAATGTCATCGACATAGACCAACATGTAAAGGAGGATCCCATTGTTGTTGTAGATGAACAAGGAGGCATCTGCTAAAGAGTTTGTAAACTCTGATTGAAGTAAGAACGTCCTGAGTTCATTGTACCAAGCTCGCGGTGCTTGTTTAAGACCATAGATTGCTTTGCGAAGCTTGCAAACTGCGTGGGTGTTATCTTTGTCAACGAATCCAGTGGGTTGAGCCATGTATACTTCATCCTCTAAACGACCTTGTAGGAATGCTGTGTTGACATCTAGCTGTCGCAGAGGCCAATCGCGTGAAACAGCAGTGCTGAGAACAATGCGGATGGTGGCAGGTTTAACTACTGGGCTGAATGTTTCATGGTAATCAATGCCAGGGCGTTGGTTGTATCCTTTAGCGACGAGACGTGCGTTATATCTTTCGATGGAGCCATCTGGTTTGCGTTTGATGGTGAAGATCCACCTGCAACCAACAACATTAGAAACGTTAGCCGGTTCACGAGATCCCATGTATGTTCTCTCACATGAGAGTTTATCTCAACACTCATAACTTGACGCCAATGAGGGCTTTTAAGTGCCTCCGCCACTGATGTTGGTATCCTTTCTGTTGCAGGTGTGATCGTCGCATGAAGGTTGAGCCTTTGAACTGGTTTACGAGTTCTTGTGCTTGCTCGCGTAGGAAGCAGTGGTGGAGGAGCTGGCACAAGAACAGGGGCTGGTGCCGGTGGAGGTGAATGATGAGCATTTGGAGTTGGAGGAGCAGTAGTTGATGTTGAGGTCAACGTGTCTATGGCAGTGACGGTCGGTGGTATTTGAGGTGAAATTGGTGCCGGTGGATCAACTGGTAATGGTGCAGTAGTTTGAACCGGTACGGCTGGTCGAATGATGGAGACAGGCGGATACGTAGGTGGACCTGAATCACTGTGTTCAAGCTGCTCAATTTGACAAGTGTTAGAAGCAAAAGGAAATATTGATTCATGGAACACAACATGGCGAGAAGTATATATTCGTGATGTTTTTCGATCAAGACAGAAATATGCACTTTGACTTGGTGAATAACCAAGAAAAACACACGGACTGGATCTATCATCTAATTTATGTGTTGTATAAGGACGTAACCATGGAAAACACAAGCAACCAAAAACTCGTAATTTATGAAAATTTGGTGAATGCCCATGCAATTTTTGAAATGGAGTGGAAAAAGATAGCACAGGTGTGGGCATTCGATTTATTAAATATACGGCAGTCGCAAATGCGTAAGTCCAATATGACTTAGGCATAGATGCATGAGACATAACAGCAAGACCCGTTTCGACAATATGACGATGTCGACGCTCAGAAATGCCATTGTGTTCCGGTGTATGGGGGGGACTTGTCATATGAGAAATACCTTGACTGGAAAGAAAACTTGTAAGTCCAATATATTCACCCCCATTATCCGTATAAAGAGTTCGAAGTTTGGCTTGAAATTGATTTTCAACCAATACTTTGAATCTTGTAAAAACTTCTAAAACTTGTGATTTTCTTTTTAATGGGTATAATCAAATATAACGAGTAAAATGATCTACAAAAATTACATAATACTTAAAGCCATCTACTGAAATAAGTGGAGATGTCCACACATCAGAAAATACAATATGCAAAGGATGAAAAGATTTTAACGATGAATCTTTTGAAAGGTAACTTATGAGTTTTATTAATTGAACAAGAAATGCATGGCTGAGCCATTAAAACATTTGAAGAAAGCGGTAAATCAAAAGTTGAAACTACTTTTTGAAGAATAGGGAAAGCAGGATGGCCTAAACGAGAATGCCAATCCGATAAACTAGTTTTCACCACAGAAGCAAAAGCAAGAGATGGTTTAGAAGCTAGAGTTTTCGGCCACTCATAGGTGCCGTCTTTAGGCTTGCCTTCCAGACGAAGAGCCCCCGTTTGTAAATCCCTCACCTGGAAGTAGGTGGGTGTAAAAGTCACAGCAACACCGTTAGTTTTGCAGAGTTGAAAAACAGAGATTAAATTTTTGTCAAGAGATGGAACACAAAGAACATTATTAAGAAAAAAGGACGAGTATAAGAAGGAAGAGAGGAAGAACCAGTGTGGGAAATAGTGAGTCCTGAGCCATCTCCAAGAAGAACATCATCGCCTCCATTATATGGAGTATGGAGAGAGAGGTTCGCAAGATCTGATGTCATATGATGAGAGGCGCCACTGTCGACCAACCAAGTAGACGAATCAGATAATAAAGCAGGATTAGCACGTGGTTGCCATGTTTGCTGTTGGAGAGGTGGTCTCCAAGGTGTTTGGGATTGAGGTGGAGCAGACCATTGTTGTTGTGGAGTGCTGGAACCTCTGACGATGCGAAAATCGGGGCAATATTTTGCACTGTGTCCTTGGATACCGCAAGCTTGGCATCATCCCAAATACGGCTTGGAAAAACGGTTAGGTCCTCGATTCTGGTTGGTGTTGTGAGTCTGATTGCGATTCTGATTCTGCCGGGGACGTGTGTCTGTTGCATTTGCAACGATTGGTGCGACGGAGGAAGGCTCGGAACAAAGGATCATTGCTTCGCGATTTAACATTTGCTCATGAAGTTCGGAAAAAGAAATGGGGGTATCTCGACCATTGATGGCATCGATCTCAGCTTTGAATTCGTCACTCAGACCAGCGAGAATATCTTCTGTTAAGTCCTCTTGACCCATTGGTTTACCCAGAAGAGCCAGATCATCGGCTTTGGATTTGATGAAACGCAGGTACTCTGTAATTGTCTTCGTACCTTTGACGCAGTGTTTGATCTGAAAGCGTAATTGACGGGTGTGACCACGAGATGAATTACCAAAAGTTTTTGCAAGCATTGTCCAGACTTCTTTGGTTGTGTTGGCGCTGGAGATGACTGGTTGGATCGGTTGAGAGATGGCACCGATGATGGAGCTGTAGAGAAGACGATCTTGTCGTCGCCAAGGAGTGTATGCTGGATTCGGCGTCGAGACGCCATTCACGACAACGGTAGATGAAGGAACAATATCAGAATCCTCGATGAAGTGTTGGAGTTCATGGCCTTCAAGGAGTGCACGAACCTGTCTGCTCCACATGATGTAGTTGACATCGGTGAGTTTGGTGACACTGGACATGTTCACCGATAAAAGAGTGTTTTGTGGGTTTTCAGTGTTAAAAACTGCAGTTGGTTCTGCTGTGGGATCCGTCATGATGAGAGAGAGTAAGAAGAAACAGAAATTAGAGGAAGAAGAAGAAGAAGAAAGGAGAGTGGCGGCTAGAAAAGAATAGGTTAAACCTATTGCAGCTCTGATACCATAATGAAGATATGGAATCGATAATATTATTGATAGTGTGTGAGCTTGATTATATACAGAGAGACATAATACAGAGAAAGGAAATACAATATATGAGAGTTATTATAGCATAATTACAGGGAGAGAATTATGTACTTTCCTATATCTTATCACATCCAACACCGGAGCATTGCACGTAAGGCAGCTTCGATCGACTCTTGGAGGGCTTGACGCAGCTCCTGTTGAAAGTCGACCATCACCTCACGAAGAGCATTGGTTTGCTCATCCAACTGTTGATGAAGATTCTTTTACGACGGCATCTCAGAACGTTGCTGTCTCTGATACCAACTGTTGCAGCAGCTAGAAGCGTAAAAGACAAGAAACAAGAGTTCTCAAGCTCTAAGTTTCTTATCGATATCTCTTGTAGTAAATCTGGAAGCAAAGCTCGGTTGACACAAGAGGTTGAGAAGAACTTCTCTTTCTTTATATATAAAAAAACCAAAGAACAATAGAGCTCAATCTAGAGTACTTATACATCGTGAAATAAAACCCTAAATCTATGACGGTTAATTAATCGACGAAAAGGAAATACGTAAGTAATTAAAAGCCCAACGACAAACTTAAAACTTAAAACTTTAGCCCATAATGATATGACGCTGTATCAGATTAACATCCAAATTCTTGTCACATAACTATAATAAATTTTAAGTTTTTTTTTATGTGTATGTGTGTACAATTATTTCAAATAAAATAAAAAATAAAAAATAGAGTTACATTTCACTTAAGAATGAGCATTACAATATAAAAGAACCAAACAAATATCTAGAGACTCTTACATTAACATTTAAAAATTTGTCACATAATTATAATAAATTTTAAGTTTTTGTTTTTCTGTGTATGCAACCATTTCAAATTTAAAAAAAAAAAACAAAAAATAGAGTTAGATTTCACTAAAAAATGAGTCATTACAACATAGAAGAAGCTACTTGATTGTATTATATGTTTAACTATTAGTTCAATTACAAAGAATATTATGAAAAAAGATATACAGAAAGTCACTACAAGCAAATTTAACATTAAAACGGCAACCGTAAAATCTTTAAAATTTGACCACCGAATTTTAGAAAAATGATAAATTCCAAGCAATCTGAGAAACATGTCAAGTGATTGATACTCGACACTTTTGAAAAACGAAGCACTGAAAATAGAGAAAAATGTTACATTATAAAGACGAATGAGTTGAGGTATCCGAGGTTGGAACCTGATGGAGTTATAACAACCCAACTTGATCACAAAAGTAACAATTAGCTGATCAAGCAGTATTCAAATAGATTCAGTAAGCCTTAAAAAAAGAGGAGAGACCAAAATCACTGGCCTCGTGTGAGATCTTCCAGCTTTAATTCTAAATCTATTACTAATAAAGTTAAAACTATATGCTTCTAAGAATGTTCACATATGATTTAAAAGTCTAATTCTGTTGGTCACATCAATACTTCAAATTAAGAAAAAAATTCAAATTTTTAAAATTATATAGTTAACAAAAAAAATTATAGAAAATAAAAGTTGAAGCTATATGCCCCTAGGGATTCACATAAGATTTAAAAGGTCAATTTTATTAGCGCACCTCAATAATTAAAATTAAAAAAAAAAAAATTATAAAATTATATTGTTGATACAAAACAATATAAGAAAAATTGTTAATTAAAATTATTCTATTATTAATAACAGTTAAAGCTATATTATTTTCAAGGTATCCACATCAAGATTTAAAAATTCAATTTTATTTGTATATATATCAAAATTGTAAATTAAAAAAAAGTTTTCTAATTATAATATTATGGTTAAGAAAAAAATAACAAAATAAAGAAATCTCTATTAACAACAACAAAAAAACCAACATGATATTAAATCTCCATTATCACTGTTTAAGTTATAAATTTAATTTATTATCTATAAACAAAAAAATATATATGCTACTTATACAAGCTTAAGTTTCTTGATTTTAAAGCTTTTCACGTGAAATTTTAAATAACTAATAAATATGATTTTTATTCATCTAGATTTTTTTTCACATATGCAAAATATATTTTTACATACTCTCATGTAATAAATTATGCAAAAATGATATAAAACTTAGATTTTGTATATTCAATTTGAAATTACAATAGATTAATGTAGAAGTTTTTAGTTTTGAGTTGTTCAATTTGTTATTTTATTTTTTAAAATTTGTATGCATTAATTTATACCGGTTTTACCTATATAATTATAATTATAAGATGTAAAAATAAATATGATGAAACTGAATATACTCCTACAAAATTATTAAAATAAATAAATACGATATATTCATTAAAAACAGATATAACGAGAATAAAAATAAACATGTTAACAAAATTCATTCTTATTAGAAAGGATGACGTATAATTATTGAAAAATTATTTAAAAATTTACAAAACTAATTGACAAAAATAAATTTAGTTCACAAATTTAGTGTGAATTTATTCATTTTATAAAAACTATTACTTTGTTTTCAAATTAATGTTATTAATCTATTTCCTTTGTTAGTTTGTTTTTTCAATTAATTTATCAGAATAAAAATTTGTATTGGTTAAATAAGAGAAAGAAAAAAAATAAAAAATATAGTTGGTTGGGGAATATATAGATATAAGTATTCGACCAAATAATACGTCTTTAAAATATGACATATTGTACATAGATTCAAAACAAAATCATAAAAAATTCACAATTTACATAAAAATTATTAGATGAACATAATATTTTTAATATATTATTAAAATATTAATGTATAAAATTTGCATCTTAATAAATATAATTGATTGCATATAATTTTATCAACAAAATACCTACGCGTAGCGTGGATGCAAGATCTAGTGCTAATAAAAGTTGAAGTTAAATGTTTTCAGAGTGTCCACTTTAGATTTTAAAAGACAATTTTATTAGTCTAAATCAATATTTAAAATAAAAAATTGCAAATTTTAATATTATTGCTGAATCAGAAAATTAAAAAAGTTTACAAAATCTAATGTTATTGCTGAATAAAACAATTATGTATAAATTTTTATTTGGTTCTACCTTAACACTGAAAATTAGAGTTTTCAAAAACTATTATTTTTAAAAATTTATAAAAATAAAGAATTTATATAAAAAACTAAAAAATAAATATTATAATAGGAAAAATGAAATTAAATTAGATTTTTAAACAAATAAATAATTACAAATAAATTATTAAATTTATTTACATATGTATACACACATATTTAGAGACTCCAACATTAGCATCCAATTTTTTATCACATAATTATCGTGTATGGGATTTTTGGTTTTCGAGAAAGGGCAAAACAAAAAAGTCGTCAGGGCCTAGAAAATACAATGGAGGTGTGTTCTCTGACGCTCAAGTAAAAAAATTGCTCAAAAAAGACCACTAAAAGCTGATCGGAGAGCAGAAAGAAGTCAGAAAACTTTGTGAAGAAAAATAGTCTGAGAGTTCTTGAGAAAGACAGGATCTGCTCGGGTCTTGGAGTGAGAATGTGATTTTTACGATGAAAAGAGAGAAAAATAAGAGTTTGTGAGTAAAGGAGCTCCACGGTTTTGTGAATCGCCGTAGAGGTGAATCGAAATGAAGTTACAGGAAAAGTGGTCAGAACTGTGTAGAATGCTTGAACTTAAGAACCACAAGTATTTAGAGAGATATTGTCTTAAGATGGCCAAGAGAGTGAACCCCTTTCCCGTAGGAAAGGGAAAAGTATTTGTAGTAAGTTACCTGATCTGGGTTAGTATACCGGGTTGGCCCATGAATGGTAGATCAGATGAGCCGGCCCACAATCCAACTTGACTATATTCGAATTTTGTGAAGGCGTCACGCTTCTGATGGTCTCACCAACTTTCCTTGGCGTGTTTTTCTGTAACGAGATCGTTCCTTGGTGCATCCCTTTTGTTCTCAATGTATGAATTGTATCGGCAGCTCAAACGCGGTATGGCTCTTCACTGAGCCTCTGCGTTTCCCCCTGGCTCCTGCGAAGGGTCACTGTCACCTGACATACGTAAGAAAAATGCATTAAATATCATTCATTCTTGTGGGTTTGTAAGGGTATGGGTATTTTAATCAGACTAAGGCATAATTATTGTCGAATGGAGGGATATATGAATAGTATTCCCGTTTAAATGATTTACTAATACCTGGCATGGATCCCTAGATACTGGGACCGGGAAGCCGTTGATGGAAAACCTTGTTCTCCAGGTACCCGTGTGGGCCACTCTTCCTTATATTTTGAGCCTTTTAGATCACTAAGCTTAGGTCTAGGACATAGGGAATGTGAGCTCTACTCCTCCTAACCACTCAGTTTATGACTTCCTTGTATCTGACAACGTGGTCTACACTATCAGACACGAGGAATCCGAGAACATGTGACTTATCGTGTCAGATCTCCCAAATCCAACCGGATTCGAGGCACGCTGGTATAAGCTTAGGCCATATTAGGCTTTTTTCCTCCTTCTTCGCAACGGGCTCCCACGGCCATATCCCCACGCTCTTAGGGTACTTTTGTATTGTAGCCTCGATTACTCCAAATCAAATGGATGCCCCCATCTGAGGCCTCTTGTATTCCCTGCAGGTTTTATTCGACCTGTCAGAGTTCCGGATCACAGTGGTGATGATCACATGCTACTTTCGGTTAGTGCGGATTCTCGGTTACCCACTGATGTACGAACTATCTACGAGGCCTTTGATGCGGTCCCCGGTAGGCTCCCTTGCCTGGCTTTGGAGGACGGACTCCTACGAAGACTCCTTCATACTCGCTTTCTCAAATAATCTTCCCAGATTCCCCGTCCAGTGGAACTTCCCAGGTAGCTTCCTCTTACTCTTCAATATTTTCTTATTTTTTATTTTTGTTTTTTTATCTTGATGTGGAGTTAATTTTGTCATTTTCCGTTGCTAGTTGTCATGGGTGCGGGCCATAGCTTTTTTCCTGCTTCCCTCCTACAACTACCTCGTTACCTGCAGGATCCGGTCTTGCTACTCCATCCTTTGGTGGTGGGGACGTCGTCCCTGGTGGTCCCTTTTGGTCAACCACGAGAATGGGTCGGCCCACGATCCGATTTCACTGGATTCAAATCTTGTGATGACATCACGCTTTTGATGGTCTTATTAACTTTCTTTGGCATGTTATGTCTGTAACGAGACCGTCTCTTGGCATGTCCTTTTGGTTCTCAGTGTACGAGCTGGGTCGGCGGTGAAGACGCTGTATGACTCTTCGCTGAGCCTCTGCTTTTCCCCCTGGCTCCTGTAAATGGTCATTGTCACCTGACACACATTAAATGTCATTCTCATGAGTTTATAAGGGTATGGGTAATCAAATCAGACTAAGACATATTCTTATTGTCGAATGGAGAGAAATTTGAATAGTGTTCCCGCTTAAATGATTTACTCATACCTGGCCCGCATCCCTCGATACCGGGACCAGGCAGCCGTTGATGGAAAGCCTAGCTTGTTTTCTGGATACCTGTGCTGGCTACTCTTCCTTATATCCTGACCTTTCCGGATCACCGAGCTTAGGTCTAGGATATAAGAATGTGACATCTCCTCCTCCTGACCACTCAATTTTCAACATCTTTATATGTGACAGCGGAGCCTACGCTAGAAAAGAAAATACGATTTGCGAGGCCAATTTTGGCTAACATATGAGCCGATGAATTACAAGATCGAAGTACATGTAAGAAAACACATTCTTCAAACTTAGTAGCCCATGAAAGGATGTCTGCATTAATGTTGTCGATGCTTGTATCAGAAGTTATTCGCCTTAGAATGTCAATCAAGACTTTTGCAATCACTTTTAAATCCAACTCTTTTGAAACCCATACTCCAGCAATTCTGCATCGTTAATAGTAGAGCCTTTGCTTCCGCTTCATGGGGAGAAGATGCTCCATCCAAATTTGCAGATCCCCAATACTTTGGAACACTATAGTTATCCTTGACTACCTACCTAGAATTACACTTATACTTTTATACTCTTTTTCTTTGAAAAATATTGTATTCATCTTCTATATTATTAATATAAATCCAAATTTTTTAACGCATTTCTATACTCAATCGATTCAAAGACAAATCTGGCTCATTGTTATGAATCTCTTTTTTCTAAAACTATATACAAATTTCTGAGTGTAGAATTTATTAACCGCACTTATTGCCTTAGAAATTAAAGTCTTACAAAACCCAAAAAAGCCCAATTTATCGAAAGCCCAAAATATTACAAACCAGAAAACTCATATAATTGAACGAGAAAATTGAAATCAAACCAGAAAGTTGGTTGGAAAGAATTGATTGCAAAAGAACCAATACTACCAGATTAGTCGAGAGCCACAATAATTGTTGATCTGACAGAACAAATTATTGGTAACCTGCAGAATTGTGGAAATGCGTTTTTAAATGCGATTCTGCAAATATTTTGCCTATCACGAAAATTCTGCTGAATAAAAAATAAAACACTAAAAAGCAGTTTTCGTTTTTTGCTTAACAAAAATACAAAAACAGAAGAATGAGCTTTAAGTTACTTATTTCATTCCACATGTTTTTTCCGGTTTAATGGCTATAATGCCATAAATTGAAAAAAGTTAATCTGTTGTGCCATAATACACATGTAATTCCTACTTTACCCTTAATGAAATTTTTTGTGGCATTCCTGAATTAAATAAAAAAGTGATTGATTTTATTTGAATTGAAATTAATAATTTAAAACGAAATTAATTTAAAAAATAATTTTTTAATTTTTTTTTTTTGTTTCTTCTTCTTCGTCAACGTTTTGTTGATGGATTCTGAAAACCACCAAATCTCATTCTCGCCGTCAAACCCTTGTCTCTCCTCCTCTTCTTCATCCTCTGTAATCACTTTATTGTTTTTATCTCCTCTCTCCACCACCATTGTTGAAGTTTCAAACCCATTTAGGTTTTTGTTTAGAGATTTGGGGATTTTAATACTTAGGGATTGAATTTCTCAAAATTGCTTGTTTGGTGTGTAAATCGGGTTGATAACCTAGTTTATGTGATGATTAGGTCTTTGCATAGATAATTTATCAAATATAGTTGTTGAATCGTAGTGATTCTTAGGTAGAAAATCCGAGTTCATCACCAAATCTGCAGAAGAGGACAACTGGTATGAATGGTACAACTAAGAGATAAGAGGACAACTAGTACAATTGGTACAACTATGAGATAGAGGACAACTGGTAAAAATAGGTATAACTAAGACAACTTAAATAATTGCTGATTGAAAATTCTTTTACTCCTTCCGTTTCATAATAAGTGTCATTCTGACACATTTCACACAAATTAACAAATTAATAAAATATACAAATATACCCCTAATTAATATACTTTTATAACATTTAATTACAAAGATTATTATCATTAAATAAGGGATAAAACAGGAAATAAGAGTAAAAAGTTACATTGAAAATGCAGAATGACACTCTTTTTGAAACAAAAAATGAAATCTAAAACGACACTTATTATGAAACGGAGGGAGTATTATAATTGAAAATCGGGTTGGTAACCTAGTTTTATATGACGATTAGGTATTTGCATGAATAATTTCTTAAATATAGTCGTTGAATCGTAGTGATTCTTAGGTAAAGTATAATTATATCTGAGTTCATCTTCAAATCTGCAGAGGAGGACAACTAGTACAATTAGGTACAACTATGTACAAAAATTGACGGCGCACATAAGTGCACATGTTATTTTGATGGATAGTGACACTTAGGTAAGTCAATCTAATCTAGAGGATTTCATTTTTGGCGGAGAATACTTTCTGGATGGAAATAAACAAGATACAATTGGACACATATGTACAACTATATGCAATTTTTTCATTAGAAAATAATAGCGATAAACTATAAATATAGAAAGCAAACATTCACTTAAAAAATGTAAAAAATTTGTAAACTATAAGGAATAAAATTAAAAAGATGGATAACATGAAATTTATCATTTTTCTAATACATATTATTGGTTTTACATCCAACACCCCTTATGATACAAAGAAGACTTTGATAATATTAACAATCTTATGATGAAAAAGAGCCAAAATTATGATTTTGTATAAATTGTTTATGAAAATGTTGTAAATGGACTACAATAGTCAAAAATCATGTAGACAACTACAAAATAATAATTTATATCAAGGGACAACTAGAAAAAATACTAAAGTTGTCAAAGGACAACTATGAAGAATTTTGGACAACTGAGTACAACTATGTATAAAATTGACGGCGCACGTGGTACTTTGACTGCACATGTGTCCCTTTTTGTCGGCGCACGTGTGTCTACGACTGACAACATAGTTGTACCTAGTTGTCCAGTTGTCCAAAATTTGTAATAGTTGTCTTTTGATCGATTTTGTAGTTTTTTCAGTTGTCCTTCGACATAAATTATTATGTTCTAGTTGTCCACAAAAATTTCGAACATTATATAGCAGCCCCAAGGGTTTTGCGTCATTATTTTTCTATTTCCTATATTTTGGCATAGATGCTTGCATAAGATGGATAACATTGTCAAAGACTTCCTTATAACATAAGGGTTATTTCAAGTGAAACCAATGATATTTGGTTATTTGAACAAAACAAAGTTTTATTTTATTATTTCTAGTATAGACGTGAAAAGATACAGTTTTTAGGGTATGTGTTATATTGGCTTTTAAGTAAATAATATTAGGAATTTATTTTTTAACACTACAATTAAAATATAGTTGTCCCAAGTTGCACCTAGTTGCCCTGGAGAAATTCAAAATACAAATAACTCCAAATAAATAGTAATGCAAGAAATCAAAGAAATCCAAAATATAAATAACTCCAAAATAAATAGTAATGCAAAAAATCAAAGAAATCCAAGAAATTTAAAATACAAATAACTCCAAAATACTCATGTACACACTAAGGCTGAAATAAGTTGAATCTTTCATTCAGTTGTACCTTGTTTTTAGATTAAGGAGTTATAGATACTTGTTTTTAGATTAAGGAGTTATAGATAATTGTATATATATGTCTAACTGTACTTTGTTTATCCCTATTTGGGAAAGATTTTCTCTGCTAAAATGTGGCTATCGAGAATGAAAATTCTTTGGCTAAAATGTAATTTCCTTAGCTAAAATAAAACCTCTTTTTGATTTTTTTTTGGAGAATAAAAACCACTTTTTTGATTATTTTTTTTTTGGTGTAATTCGGCAGTAAGACAAAAAATTCTTGTATATTATCAGAAATACTCCACTTAGTTTCATTTATATGTGCAATTCATTCTCCACATAAATTATCTACTCCAAAACTGTTTTGTTTTATATATCGCAATTTTCTTACATACAATATCTTATCTAGTAATACCGAATAAGTTATCTGCTCCAAATATAAGGTATTAAGTGATATAAAATCTATTTAATTGCTTGTGTGGCTGATACTCATTATTTCTTGAAAATATAGTAAACAATTCTTAATTAACAATTATTCAAAGTGTCTTAGTTGTAGACTTATATCCATTTGTACTAGGTGTCCTCTATCTCATAGTTGTATCAGTTGTACTAATTGTCTTCTTATCTCTTAGTTGTACCATTCGTACCAGTTGTCCTCCTTTGCAGATTTGGTGATGAACTCAGGTATAATTAATTTACCTAAGAATCACTACAATTCAACGATTATATTTAACAAATTATCCATGTAAATACCTAATCGTCACATAAAACTGGGTTACCAACCCGATTTGCAATTATAATAAAAGAATTTTTAATCAGCAATTATTTAAGTTGTGTTAGTTATACCTATTTGTACCAGTTTTCCTCTATCTCATAGTTGTACCAATTGTACTAGTTGTCCGCTTATCTCTTAGTTGTACCATTTGTACCAGTTATCCTCCTCTGCAGATTTGGTGATGAACTCAGGTATAATTATAATTTACCTAAGAATCACTACAATTCAACGATTATATTTAACAAATTATCCATGCAAATACCTAATCGTCACATAAAACTGGGTTACCAACCCGATTTGCAATTATAATAAAAGAATTTTTAATCAGCAATTATTTAAGTTGTGTTAGTTATACCTATTTGTACCAGTTGTCCTCTATCTCATAGTTGTACCAATTGTACTAGTTGTCCTCTTATCTCTTAGTTGTACCATTTGTACCAGTTGTCATCCTCTCCAGATTTGGTGATGAACTCAGGTATAATTATAATTTACCTAAGAATCCCTACAATTCAACGATTATATTTAACAAATTATTCATGCAAATTCCTAATCGTCACATAAAACTGGGTTACCAACCCGATTTGCAATTATAATAAAAGAATTTTTAGTCAGCAATTATTTAAGTTGTCTTAGTTATACTTATTTGTACCAGTTGTCTTCTATCTCATAGTTGTACCAATTGTACTAGTTGTCCTCTTATCTCTTAGTTGTATCATTCGTACCAGTTGTTCTTCTCTGCAGATTTGGTGATGAACTCAGATTTTAATTCTAATCTACCTAGAATCACTACGATTCAACAACTATATTCGATAAATTATCCATGCAAAGACCTAATCATGGGTAACCAACCCGATTTGCATACCGAACAAGCAATTTTGGCAAATTCAATCCCTAAATTGTGAAATCCATAAATCTCTAAATAAAAACCTAATTGAGGTTTGAAGCTTCAACAATTGTGGTTGGAAGAGGAGATAAAGATAAGAAACTGATTACAGAGAATGAAGAGACAAAGTTTGGATGATGAAGATATGATTTTGGTGATTTTTAGAATCTATCGTCGAAACGACGATGATGAAGATGAGTAGAGAAAAAAAATGATAATTAAAGAATTAAAAGAAATTGTGTTTTTTTAGAATGAAATTGTATTTTCGTGATTATGAAGACATATAAGGAAAAAGATATAATTTCCAGGGTTTAAGTTAATAAAAATAATTCAAAAAAAAATTAATTATTAGACCCATGACTTTTCAGCCACGCACTCGTTTTTTCCCATTCCACAATTATGGATTCCGCAAAACTGTTACCAATCAAAGCCAAAGTCACGATGATGAAGAGAGCCGCTTAAGGTTAGTGGTGATAGTGGTAAATCACCCATCTAGAAAACCAGAAGATCTGAGGCAAGCAACGAATTGGTTTCTCTGAGACCCAAAATCTCTCTCTCTCCTTCTTCCGAAAATCTTTGGATAAAGAGGTACAATGTCTCTCCGTTTCTCTTATTTCATTTGATCTTCCTCGATCCTTCCTTGGTTACAATTTTGCTGATTTAGGAATGGATCTATGCCTTAGATACGTTTTCAGTAATTCATAGTCTTAAACGAATCACGTCAATAGATATCCGCTCGAATTCATATTATATATCATGGAGAAAGTTAAATCAAACCATGGAAAAAATTGATTGTAAACCAACTAATACTACCAGATTATCGAGAGCCAATGATTGTTGATCCGAGCAGAACAAAGTCACGATGATGAAGAGAGCCGCTTAAGGTTAGTGGTAAATCACCCATCTCGAAAACCAGAAGATCTGAGGCAAGCAACGAATTGGTTTCTCTGATAAAGAGGTACAATGTCTCTCCGTTTCTCTTATTCATTTGATCTTCTTGGACACCATATCGATCCTTCCTCGGTTAGAATTTTGCTGATTTAGGAATGGATCTATGCCTTAGATACGTTTTCAGTAATTCATAGTCTTAAACGAATCACGTCAATAGATATCTGCTCGAATTCATATTATATATATTTTTTCCCACGACTTTCTGGCAATATGTGACAGTGAACATCAAGCGTATCTTTGGGTTTCGAATGAGGGCGGCTTGTGTTCTTTTGGCATTTTGCTTTTTTGTTTTTGGAGGAGGAGCTTCTAAATTGGCTTCCCCTAAGAATCCAGAGGAGGTAGTCCGATTCCCATTGAACAGGAAACCTAGGATTTTACTCCAGTTGGCCCCTCATGTTTCTCACAAGATTAAGCTAACTGTGACCGGAGGCACGTATATGAATCATCCTTTTTTGTTCCTTTGTTTGATAAAAATTACCACGATTAGGATATGAGATGTTAATCAACTGATGTTCCATATAGGTTGTGCAAACGCATCCGGTGACTACAAGTGGCTTAGCTCAGACGTGACGGTTGTGGCTGTGTCATCCTATGGGGTTATCCAGGCAAAGAGCCCTGGAATATCCACTGTCAAGGCTGTGTCGACTTGTGATCCTCTGAATTTTGATGAGGTGATTGATCATCATCCTTTTGCATCATTATGAATTGTCAATTACCGTTTATATATTTTTTGTTTGATAATAAATTACCATTACCATTTATATTTCTTGTTACATTATGTGTAGATTGTTGTAAAAGTTTTCGCAAGTCAGGATCTCTGCTATGACATGGATGGTATGGAGCCCATGGTGGACAATGACCAACCGGAGCCAAGCTATTTCTCCATGCCAAAATTTCAAACGAGGCAATGCTTTAACTTGATCATGCTATTAGAATCTCTCGCTACTTTTACCATTATTATATACAATCGTTGTTTGAAAAAGCGTAAAAAACAGCACTCTAAAAAGCGGTACAGGCGACCGCTTAGGCGACGTTTAGGCGCTAGGTGGCCATAGATTTGATTATTAATTTGTAGACATTCGAATGAGGCGTGTTATACTACTGTCTTATGAAGTCGCTAATTGACTATTATTTAATTTTCATTTTTGTTTATTTAATTACTCCCTTCGTTTCACAAAGAATGTCGTTTTAAAGTTTTATTTTTGTTTCACAAAGAGTGTCGTTTTATATTTTCAATACAGAATTTTAAACAATATTTCAGTTTTGACCTTATTGATTTAATGTATTAACTAAAGAAAAAAAGTTATTTAATACATTAATAAAGAACAAATTAGTATTTTTAATAGTTTTCTTAATAAGTGTGAAAATGTCGAATGATACTCTTTGTGAAACGGATGGAGTATAATTTAAAAATATTTAACTCAATAATTTAAAAGTTTTTAGTAAATTATTACATTAGATTATCTGCGCGTCCATACACGATAATATTTTATCAACTTAATATATTAAAATAAATTTTATAATAGAACTTAAAAAAAACTTAAAACCCTGTTTATTTGGATCGGACATAAATTTTTCAAATTTTTTTTATCCATGTTGGATGCGAGCGACAACTTTTATTTCTTGCCCTCTTATATACTAGGTTTTTCACCCACACTTATAAAATTATTTTGCTAAAGAATTAAATGCAACCAATTATATTTAATTTGTGAGATTTTATTAAAACAGAGAAAGGAAAGCGGGCTGAGAACTCTTGAAATATTGGGTAAAATCTACTCAGACATGTTTTTGGTGAGTTTGTTAGGTAGAAAAGAGAAAAAATGAAAAAGTTTAGGGTATAAATGTTCCATGGTTTAGAAACTGCTATGGAATGGTGAATCATAATCGTATGTTGACCACTTTTATGGATCATTTTTGAATGTTTTTTAAATATTTTTTATTTCCTTTAAGTATTTTTATTATAGTTTTTTAGTATTTATGGTATAAGTCTCTTTTCAGGAAATTTAAACAAAAGCTTTGCAAATTGGATAAAAGACCATATTTTTGGCTCAGAGTCAAACCGTCGGATTTTTACCCTCAAATGAAGACTTTCTGACCGTCTGATACAGCTCTAATTTGGATATCTTATACAGTAGATGGATTAGCTAGCTTTCCAGCACACTTAACATGAGGACAAGCCAACAGTTCAATCAAAAGTTATGTGAATATCATAAAGTCCCATCAAGCAGTCGGCAAGCCTTCTAGACTCCCGCCAACACATGTTCCCCCATGGTCGCAGACCTCTTGACCGCAGAGAATGGGTGTCCAACCCCAAAAGCCCAATTTCAAGTTCAATTGATTTTTGTCTTGCGAGAAGTCTTAAGTGACGACAAACGTCTTGAAGACTTATAAATACTTGTGTTAAGAATCTTTAGGTTAGGTTTTAGTTTAGTTGTGTTGAGATTTTGAACGATTTTAATGTATAATCACCATATGAGTAAAAGGCTAAACCATTAGTTGAGCTTGGTTTTAAAGAAAAATACAACAAACAATCAACAATCTTTTAAACATGTATAATTTAATAAAATACTTAGAAAACTAATCGGACAGTTATAATAAATTCGATACAGTAAACAATAATTAGAATACTATCATATTTCAAAAATTATTTAGTTATATATTTCAATATTTATATCATTAGTCTTTTGTAACTAAGTATACATCACATTTAAAAACACATTAGAGCTAAGACCACCTCCAACAATGGTCTCTAATGAGAAGATCTAATTTATTTTTTAATAATTTTTTTATCACTTTAGTGAACTAGAGCCTCTTATAAATTTTTTCATTGTTTTATTGTCCAATGGTAGAATCTTAGAAGAAGTTTTTTTTTAAAAATTTAATTATAATTTTTTTTTCAAATACAAACATTTAATTAATACAAATTAAAAACCTTGCCACAAAACTATCACCACCAAAACACAAACTCAAAAATGAAACCCATAACACAACAAATGAAATCCACATGAATGCACCGATGCCATGAAGACTCAATTGTTATCAAATGAAACCCAAAGCACAAACACAAAAACGGTGGCCTGTAACTTCAAAAAGCCGATGACAGTAGCCTTTGTCCATGCCTCATTGGTGTCCTGCAAGACAATAAATTACAAGTTTAGATGATATGAAGATATCACCACCATATTAAAAACAGAACAAGAAGAAAGAGATCCACAATCATATCAATGGTAACAATTTTCAATATACAACAATCTTTTCTACAAAATACTGATGATGAAATGAATGGAATTTATAAGCAATATTATATCTTACTCTGAACGTGAGTAATCCTATAACTTACTGAGAGGTGGCTGCAAAAACTGAATATTGGAGAGAAGTGCAAGCCACCACTACAGCTTCCACTATAGCAAAGAGAAACGATAGCCACCATCTAAAAAAGATAGAGGTAAAAAACAAACGATTTAGTTACGTTGTTTATTGAAGCACAAAAGTCACAAGAGCTACAACAAACAAATTAATTGCATGTTAAGAATTCATCTTACGGCTTAAGAGGAAAAAAACTAAACACACATGTAACTCTTGATCTTCTCGTGACCATCTAAGCCTTCCTTTCGCAGCTTCACCAAGGATGGAAGAACGTGACAAAGCACCTGGCACAACACCTTTTCATGATCTCTTGATATCATCAATCATAATCTTAATACATTAAGAATCCACAAATTCAAGAAAACACATTACATCAAAGGGAAGATCTTAACCTGCATAATTATGGATGCTATTATTTGTGGACTGAGCCCAAGCTGGAAGAGAGAAAGCTTGATCTCAGCTCCAAACTCACCCAGTTCCTCTATAAAAAAACATAGATGTCTGAATTACAAACTTAGATGTGTCATCCGAACAAGGGATTTACAGGACTCAAGTGGGATGAGAACAGAGCATCTGAGACGCCGCCTGTGAATTTAGCTTTGGATCGATCTCGTTTCTATGGGAGGAAGCTCCGCGACCATCGTTTCCGATGAGAAGAATCTACCGGAGTCTAAGCAGAACTCCGGAGGAGAAGGAGATTGTGTCGCTGCCGCCATCGACTCGCCAAGATCGAACGCCGGAGTTGCTGGATACTTCGATACCACCGAAGTCGAAGAAAGAAGATAGAAAATATTCTCAAACAATATTTTCATTTGAAAGACTCTACATCAATCAGAAGCTTTGATTAAAAAAACAAAAATAAAAAATAAAAACACGCCACCAATCATTTTGCAGGCTTTTCAATTTCTAAAATAAGTCTCAAGCATATTAAACCATTTAAACATTTTTTTTAAATCAAAAATATATTTAGAACCCCTCCTAATATTACCATCGGAGCTGCTCTAACAATTAAAAGTTAATTCTAATCCTGCGTATAGGGCAGGTCAAAATCTAGTATTACCATTAAAGTAGGAGTATGAAGATACAAAAAACGATTAAACTGAACCCTATCAAAAGCCTTAGTGAATATAGTAGCAACAAATTTTGGGATCATCATGAAATAAAGAACCAAACGGCTTATTTGCAGACTGTAATTATAGACCTAGGGGGAGATCATGTACATTCCTTTTGATTCGTAAGAAAAAATAGCTACAATTTAATTAGTGAGCCAACCTCTTGTTCTCTCGCAAATTTTCATTCACTATATACAAGAACATTTCTGTTTTAAATTTTGGATAAATCTTCAAGAAATCCTAAATATTTGTCACATCCAACGCTCTCCGTAATTTTGAGATATGCTTCCTGAACTTGCCTGTTTTTTTTTCCATTAGTAAAATAGAATAATTAATTACAAAATATAATTCTCCTATAGATAAAAGGAAAAGGAACTCGATTAGAAAAAGAAAGGGAAAAAGGTAGTCTATATATAACAGAAGAAAAACAAAAACAAAAGGTCGCGTTCTCGTTATCATCTCTCGAGCTCGAATTTTTTCTCGTCGTCACCAACCCAAACTTCTTCTCTAATCTTCTCTTAAACCGGTCGTGCCTTGGCATCATCCTGACTAACTATTGCATGCATGTTCTAAATTTAAAGGAATCTTATCGGAATTAGGGATTCGCTCTCTGTCTCGGAATTAGGGATTCGCTCTCTTAAACCGGTTGAGCCTACTATTAGGGTTTTGCACTTTCCTCGCCAAATTCTACACATGTTTTATAAAATTAGTGCAAAGAAGACGCCATTGTCGTCCCTGATTATGTCACTTCCGGAAGATGTTATCATTGATATCTTAGCGCGTGTACCCAGATGTGACTATCCAAAACTCTCCCTGATAGAATAGGAAACTCAATACCGAAATAAGTGCACCGTATATTCTTGTATTTACTCTGATTGATTAACTTGATTCCCTTGTACATTATATAATGATAATGCAACACACAGAGACGGGCACGGTTTGTGCTTCTTACCAATTAACATGGTATCAGAGCTTTGCCTCTAACCTAAATCTTTTTCTTCCAGCCGCCGCTCTCTAAAAGATCCTTCTTTTCTATCTCTTCGTTCTTCTTCTATTGCTTCTCCTTCATCTCTCTCTCTCTTGTTTCTCTTCTCTGCCTCTGATATACATTTACTCTTCTCTTTCTCTGCACTTTTACTCTGCATTTTCTCTGCAATTCATCATCGTCATCAAACTCACCTCCAATTGCGGCCGCTGCAACACCCACCACCGCAACACCAACCGCCGCAAGTCTCACTCAGATCCGCGCTCATATCCCAATCATTCTCGACATGAGTAAGATGAATTATGACCAGTGGCGCATCCTCTTTGAAACCCACTGCTTCAGCTTCTCCGTCACAGGCCATTTAGATGGCTCCTCTCTCCCTACAGGACCAGAAGACACGGCCTGGAAACAACTTGACAACACCGTCAAAATGTGGATCTATGGTACGATCTCGGAATCTATCCTCAACTCTGTTCTTAAAAGCCAGTGTTCTGCTCACGAACTATGGACCATGCTCGAAAATCTCTTCCGCGACAACAAAGAAACTCGAGCAATTCAACTTGAAAATCAACTCCGCAATTTAACTATTGGAGATCTCTCGGTTCATGATTACTGCCAAAAACTCAAGTCGATCTCCGATATGCTTGCCAACGTCAACTCTCCGGTTACAGATCGTGTTCTTGTCATGCACCTCCTAAATGGGCACAACAGCAAATTTGATAACATCGTTAATGTTATCAAACATCGGACACCACCATGTACGTTTAGCGATGCGAGATCAATGCTCAAAGATGAAGAAGATCGCCTCAACACCAAACGCCAAATTACCTCAAACAACGACGAAAACGCTTCATCGGCTCAGCTCCAGCTTGCTACAACTCCCCAACAAAATTCTCAGCCTCAAGATTACTCCAATCAACGAGGATACAACAACAACTACAAAGGCAATCGCAACAATAAAGGAAACAGGGGTCGCGGTCGCAGACGCAACAACTACAATCAGAATTGGAATCATCCCCAATCCTCTACGCCACCATGGTTCTGGCCGCAACAGCAGCAACTCATTTGGCCGCAACAGCAGCAACCACTTTGGACTCAACAGAACCGACAGTTTCAACCTCAACTTGCCCCTGCAAATTCTGGAATTCTCGGTCCGATGCCACAAAATCAACGTGGTTCTGCCTACTTCACTCAGACATTCCAACCTCAGACTCAAGGAGCAGTGACTCAGGAATTCATCCCAACTGCTCTCGCCAGTGCATTCAACACAATGACGCTTCAAGACCCGGCAGATTCTGGTTGGTACATGGATACTGGTGCCACTGCACACTTGACGTCACAACCAGGTATGATTTCTATATCTTCATCTTCTCCTTCATCCTCTGTCTTTTCTCTTCCCTTTGTCACAGTGGGAAATGGATCTAGTTTACCTGCAACAGCAATGGGAAAATCCACAATCTCGACCTCTTCTCGGCCTCTTTATCTCCAAAACGTTTTACTTTGTCCTGGCATTTTAAAAAATCTCGTTTCTGTTCGTCAATTTACTAAAGATAATTTTTGTTCTGTTGAATTTGACCCTTTCGGTTTTCTTATTAAGGACCTTCAAACTCGAGCTCCTCTACTCCGATGTGACAGTGATGGCCCTCTCTACTCTGTCACTCCAACCACATCTCATTTCCCTCAAGCTTTTGTTTCAACATCTTCTTCTGCTTCAGTTTGGCATAGACGACTCGGTCATCCCGGGAACTCGACGCTTCATTTTTTAGTGTCTTCTGGATTTCTTAAATGTTCAAAACTGGATACGACTCCCTTGTGTCACCCGTGTCAGTTAGGAAAACATATTCGGCAACCGTTTTTATCTTCTTCATCGCAAGTTTTCTCTGTTTTTGATATTGTACACTCTGATATTTGGACATCTCCAATTCCAAGTGTCAGTGGAATACGATATTATGTTATTTTTTTTGATCAATATAGTCGTTTTCTTTGGGTTTATTCTTTACGTCAAAAGAGTGAAGTTTTCACAAAATTTCGGCATTTTTTTTGTTATGTTCAAACTCAATTTAACAAAACAATTAAAGCTTTTCATTGTGACAATGGTGATGAATACACCAGTCGTGAATTTCAAAATTTTCTCTCTTCCAATGGCATCCAATCTCGCTTCTCATGCCCCCATACCTCACAGCAAAATGGCCGTGCTGAACGCACTCTTCGAACTCTCAACAATCTCATTCGTGTTCTCCTTCTCCAAGCTCATGTGCCTCCTTCCTATTGGGCCGAAGCGCTCCATATGGCAGCTCACCTGTTCAACATTCTTCCCTCTTCCTCTATCAACAATGAAATCCCTTTTACTCGTCTCTTTCAAAAAGCCGTCTCTTATGATCACCTTCGAATTTTTGGCTGCCTTTGTTATCCAAATCTTCTTCCAACTTCTATTCATAAACTTGCTCCTCGCTCCTCTAAATGCGTTTTTCTGGGCTATCCCTCCAACCATCGTGGCTATCGATGCTTAGACCTTGAAACAAAACGCATAAATCTTATCTCGTCATGTAGTTTTTGATGAAAACTCTTTCCCTTTTCAACACTCTGCTTCTGAAACATATCCAACGCCACCGACTACTCAACACTCTTATTATCCTCTTCTCCACTCTCTTCCTTCCGTGACTTTGCCTCCCCAACAAGCACCGTCAGCTCCGCCGGCTCTGCTTACTCTGCCAGCTCCACTAGCTCCACTACCACCGCCAGCTCCACCAGCACCACCAGCTCCACCAGCACCGCCGATGGTTCCTCCAGTTGTTGTAACAACGCAAGCTCCACCTCCTCTTCCGCCTTCTCATGGGATACAAACACGGAGCCATAGTGGAATTACTAAAAAGAAGCAGATTTTCTCACTTCATACAGATACGATCTCTCCTCTCCCTATATTTCATGTCCAAGCTTTAAAAGATAAGTATTGGAACAATGCAATGCATGTAGAATATGATGCTCTCATTACGAGTGGCACGTTTATAATTGTCCCAAGACCCTTACACACTAACATTGTGCGCTCCATGTGGCTTTTTAGACATAAGTTTGATGCAGGTAGTCGTCTTTCTCGATACAAAGCCCGTCTTGTCGCAAATGGCAAAACACAACAAATTGGAATAGATTGCGATGAGACTTTCAGCCCTGTCGTCAAGCCTGCGACGATCTGCACTGTCCTTCACATTGCCGTCTCACTTCAATGGCCTGTGCGACAACTCGACGTCAAAAATGCATTCTTATACAGCGATCTCGATGAATGTATATGCATCAGCCACCAGGATTCGTTGATCCAACTCGGCCTATGCATGTCTGTACTCAAAAAATCTCTCTACGGCCTTAAACAAGCCCATCGTGCTTGGTATCAACGTTTCGCCAACTTCGCCACCAAGATCGGGTTTAAACAAAGCAAATGTGATGCATCATTATTTGTTCTAAGCGCAGGAAAGACTTAGCCTATCTACTCCTCTACGTAGACGACATTGGACTCACGGCATCTTCACCTTCTCTCCTACGGTCGATCATAACATCTCTAAACTCTGAATTTTCTATGACTGACCTTGGCGATCTTCACTATTTTCTTGGTATTGCTATTAACAGGGATCAAAACGGGATGTTCTTAAGCCAACAAAACTACGCAGCCGACATCATCCACCGTGCAGGCATGTCGGGATGCAACCCTTGCTCCACCCCGGTTGATACATCGTCAAAACTTGCGGTTGATGCTGGACCACCTGTTGCTGACCCTACTCTCTATCGCAGCCTTGCTGGTGCTCTCCAATACCTCACTTTCACGCGTCCAGATATAGCATATTCCGTTCAGCAGGTTTGTCTTCACATGCATGATCCCCGTGAGCCACATCTTAATGCTCTCAAACGTATAATCCGCTACATCAAAGGCATCATCACTCACGGACTTCAACTGAAACCAACCACCATCTCTAAGATCACGGCTTACACCGATGCTGACTTGGCAGGTTTTACCACCACACGCCGATCAACCTCTGGGTACTGCGTCTTCCTTGGCGACAACCTCGTCTCTTGGTCGTCAAAACGCCAACCAACAGTATCTCATTCAAGTGCGGAGGCTGAATACCGTGGAGTTGCCAATGCTGTAGCCGAAACAACTTGGCTTCGTAATCTCCTTCTTGAACTTCTTTGTCCTATCACCACTGCAACTATCGTGTATTGTGACAACGTCAGCGCCGTCTACCTTTCAACAAACCCAGTCCAACACCAACGCACTAAACACGTGGAGATTGACATCCATTTCGTCTGAGAACGTGTTGCCCTTGGCAGTGTACGAGTGCTCCACGTTCCCTCGGCTCACCAATACGCAGATATTTTTACCAAGGGGCTTCCATCTTCACTCTTCACCAGCTTTCGATCTAGTCTAAACGTTCAGCCATCCCACGTTAAGACTGCAGGGGAGTGATAGAATAGGAAACTCAATACCAAAATTAGTGCACCGTATATTCTTGTATTTACTCTGATTGATTAGCTTGATTCCCTTGTAAATTATATAATGATAATGCAACACACAGAGAAGGGCACGGTTTGTGCTTCTTACCAATTAACACTCCCTCGTTTCAAAGCACTTCCGATCACTCGTTGTATCCCCTGAACTATAAGCGAGATGATCCTTGTTAGGCTGCACCGAACACTGTCTCTATGCTGTAATCTTTAACAACGAAACCAAGGATTTCCATTTGTATATCCTCCGCCCGAAAACCAACGGCAATCGTTGCTTGGTCCTTATCCCTTCGCTTCCCGCTATGTGTTATGGTGTAAGTTTTGTCGCTGTGGGTCCGAGGATTTATATGTTTGGTGGGGACCAGAAGAATATGACGTCAAGCATCGACTGCAGATCTCACATGGTGCAAACCCTCCCAAGCATGCCTGTGCCCATGTCTTTTAGGATCGCTGGCAGCATCGACGGGAGAATCTACGTAATTGGATATCGCGATTACAATAGATGGAAGAATGTGATGGTGGTGTTTAATACAAAATCACAAACGTGGGAGCCTGAGATTATAAAGATAGACATTGAGCTACGTTCCATGTGGAGCATGTGGTCGTATGGTTGTGTGGTGATGGCTGATAAGCTATACATGAGGGATGATAAGAACCCAAGTGAAGGAAGTAGGAAGATTTGTAAACCCATACTTCTGAATCCTGAGGGTTTTGTTTCTCCGCGACGATGCCTGTGGAGATTCCTGAATCCTGAGGGTTTTCTCTTGGATTCCCATGATTTATTCAAAACAAAATAAAATCAATTATTTTTTTTTAGAGGATTGGTGAAGATTAAAGCTTCTCAGTTCCAAACACGCTCTGTTTTCGATTTTGGGAAATAAAAAGAAAACAAAAAACAAAAAAAGGGGAACTAAACGCTAATTCTAGTCGATTTATGGTTTAGGAATCCCAGAATCATCACCATTAACGAGGTTATATAGTAGTAAGTATTTTCTTTTTTAAAAAAACCTTGTTTGTGTCGTCTTCTTAATGAGGAGCAAGATCTAAAAAAGAAGAATATAATAAACCTCATTCCAATGTTAAGCAACAAGCATTTTATGTGAGGCAGAGAGAGAGACAGAGAGAAATAAGCACAAAAGGCTCGAACTTTGGCCTTCCTCGTGCTTAACTTTACTTTGGCTGCTACTAGTGTACAAAAACAAACAGGTGATTCTGTTTTTTCATTCTTTTGTTATTGCCTGTCTCTATCGTTGAAATGAGCTTTCTTATTGTTGTTGTTTACTTGTTGTTCATCATCATTTACATAAAAAAAAAAAGGAGAAATTCTTTATGTTCTGTTCTTCTCCTGGGTTATTCTTAGCTTTTACACTTTGAAGTTTGAACAATTTGAACAGTTTCAGCAAAAAAAAAAAAACAATTTGAACAGTAAAACCAATGACTGAATACTTCATTGGTTTACAGTTTGGACAATCTACGGTTCTCTGTTTTTTTTTAGTTGTTTTGTGTTGTCTTTAGTCTTGCTTGTATTTGGTCTCTCTAACTATTCCTCTGCATCTTTAGTCTCCTGCCATGACTTAAACTGCTAAAAAACAATTTTAAAAAACTTTCAAATTGGATTTGTCGTCTTCTCTAATTGAAAAAAAAAAAACAAAAATTCATAAACAACACTTTTTGTTTAAAATTTTTGGAAGGTTTTTATCTGAATCGAATACGAATCATTTGTAAAACCCTAGTCTCGTTTCTGTAACAAAGTTGTTTCCTGTTCCTTGCTTCTGGATTAGGGTTTCTATTTCGATTCATGGAGAATGCCACCGTTAAATCATCGACTCCCTCGAATCTATCGGAAATCATCTCCAGATTCGCTAAAGTCTGCAAATTCAGATCCATTGGTGTTTTCCCTGACCAGAAGCCGAATTCGAACGAAACTTGTAATGAAGCCAACGAAACTGAAATCCGCGAAATCAATCACAAACCCTCGAGAAAGATTCGAAATTTTCGTCCTGAATCTCCAGATGATGACGACGATGATATATTGAAGCTGTTTGGCATAGTTTCAGTGCTTAAACTCGCGTATCTCGAGTTTCAACGAGCTCATTTGCCTTATGATCCAGACAAGATCATAGAAGCAGACAACCTAGTCGTGTCTCAGCTCGAGGCCTTACGCAAAATCAAGCGTCTCTACCTCAAAACGAAGCAGCTTCGCTCGAAGACCGAGCTTGATGCTGCTTCTTGTTTGGATCGATTGAGAGATGAAATCGAAGTGAGCGAGAAGCATTTGGAGAAACTCAAGGCACAGGTGAAAGCAAAGGATAGTGAGATTCACGCTCTAAAGGAGAAACTAGACTGTTTGGTTGCAGAGAATAGTAAACTCGAAGAGAGGATTGTGACTGTTTCTTCGTTTGAATTCGCGTTTCGAACTGCTTCCAAGTCCATTCACGACTTTGCGAAGCCATTAATCACTCTGATGAAAGCTACAGATTGGAATTTGGACAAGGCAGTGGAATCTATTGTGGGAAATGTAACATATGCTAAAAACTCAGATAAGAAGTTTGCTTTTGAGTCGTACATTGTTCGGAGAATGTTTCACGGTTTAAAGCTTAATCCGTGTGATGTGACTGAACTAATGAGTTTCGAGGATCCTTTGGACGCGTTAACAGCGTTTCCAGATTCTGCGTTTTCCAGATTCTGCGGTCAGAAGTATCTTTTAGTTGTTCATCCGTCGATGGAGGCTTCGTTCTTTGGAAATTTGGATATGAGGGGTCTTGTTTTGCTTGGTAAGCATCCAAGAACGATGTTTTATCGAATCTTTGCGAAAATGGCGATATGGGTATGGATTCTTGGATCGTTTGCAGCTTCCTTGGATCAAAAAGCTCAGATTTTTGTGGTTAGAAGAGGAGCTAGATTCTCAGGTGTCTACATGGAATCTGTAGTGGGTGATGAAAAAGAAGATGGAGAAGGTGATTTAAGCGTTGAGTTCATCACAATGCCGGGGTTTAAAATCGGAGATTCAGTGATTAAATCTCATGTTTATCTTTCGAAAACAAAAGGGTAAAAAGAACCGCTCTGCAGATTCAGTTATTTCGAAAGTGTCAGGTAAAGATGGCTACTTTTTTGCAAGTTAGATAGGCAAGTAAAATAATTTTTCTCCAAGGATGTTGCTTTGTATCTTTATCCACATTCAAGTTTTGGTCTATAGTTAATAAATCCAAGTTTCTTCGTTATGTGAAACGCGAAAACACACAATCTCTATAGCTTCACATTGAAGATGGTGTGTTCAATGATTGCCAAAACCGCAAATAGTTTTTTTTTGTTTTGTTTGTTGAGAAAGAAAGATAAAAACAATTTTGTTTGGATCATTTATGGATCTGTTCATTCACCTGAAAACAGGTCTCTGCAGAGTTCTCCATAGAATCTGGAGACAAGTTCAATGAAGACAGGGCTCTTAAGATTCTTCCAACAAAAGAGAAGCTCCTCTATGTCCATTAAGTCATCCATTTTCCCTTCAACAATCAGATGAATCAGAAAGTTTTCAAAGCTTCTGCAAGCATCTTCCACGGCATTGTCTTCGAACGTATCTCTTGAGCTCAGCGATTTCTTGGCCCGTGCTGCATAAACAGGCGTGGTGGTTGGTGAATTGAACAGTTTCTTGGCTGCTGCTGGCGTAAGAGGCGAATGCATAAACTTCGAAAAATCATCATCCTTCACACTAACTGGAGGAATAAAGAGAGAAGAAAAAAACTTATATAATTCCATCTTAAACTCGCAATAGAACCTTTTTTATTCGAATTGAACTGATAATAGTAGAAAAACAATTGTCTTACAAGAGGAACTTCTGGTTTTGGTGGGGCTCATCTTCTGGTCTTTGTTTGTGCTGAGAAAACAGAGACAAGACAACAAAGAGGAAGAAGAACAGAGTGGCTTCTTGGGATGATGATGATGATGATGTTTAGGTTTGACATTGCCATGATGAGCACGACGAAGAGGTCTAATAAAGATAGGTCTTTTAACTCTGAAGCGGAAGAGAGAGACAAATCTGTTGCATGATTTGGAAAGCTTTGATTTGAAGTTAATCAAAGTTGCTTTCACTCTCATTGTCTTGAATCTTAATTTGTGATGATCCTTTTTCGCTTTTTGGCATTTTGTTTTGTTTTGGTGTGTATAAGCTTAGAGAGGATTGGCTTGTGTTGCGTGGGGTTCACGTCTTTGGGTGTGAGAGTCATGATGGTGGAGTCCCATGAAGTTTTTAAAACGGTGGAGAATAAAATGGTTTTATTATGTGTTTGGTGGCTCTTGCTTATGAACAAAATCCAAGATGATGAATTTGTTTTGTTTTTGTATGTTGACAAAGTCGTCGTTTTTCAAAATGATTGGAAAAATCATATTATACTTGCTAAATACTTGAAAAATACACATGTATATACAAACAATGATCTAAAGCCAAAAAAAAATTGCTATTAGAGATAAATATCAAACCCCTAAATCTTTTATACATGTCAATTTTATAAATGCAAAGTTGATTGTTAGATGAATATATTAGTCCTCCAAGCAAAGCCCTTAAATAAATGAGCTTCAGACTTTCAGTAAAACCCTCAATATGGAGCTTGGTGCGTAAAAGAAAACAATTGAAAGAAAAATAAACAAATCAGTGTGCTCTCTGTTCTCTTTTTAACTATGTATGTTTAAATATTGTTTAACGTTCATCGTACACAATTCACAACCACGAGGCCTCGATTCGTATCTTTCCACCTCTCGAGGCATCTCGAGATCTCTGCCTCTGCATTTCAAACTAAAGAGTTGTCTGCTGAAAATAAGTGGTTTATCAAGGTCCATAGTTTTCCATCAGTGTTTTTGTTCTTTGGATCAAAATTCATTTTGAACCATTCTTTTTTTTCTTGTCGAGTTCTTGCGCCCATGGCCTTGCAAACACTGAAGCATTTCTCACATGAATGCGATCTGACCTGTCCGGAGACCGTCACAGGCAGCGTCTGCAACATATGCCACAAAGATGAGCTTGTGGAGTTTGAGTGTAAGCCTTGTAATTTCGATCTATGCTTATCTTGTTCCGAACTTCCGGAGAAGGTGTATCACGATTTCCACCCTGAGCATCCTCTAGAGTTTTGTCAATTCAAATATGATCGGAAACCTAAATACGTCGTTTGCTCAGGGTGTGGGGAAATGTCTTGTGGCTCCTTCTACAAGTGTAAAACATGTGAGATCTACCTAGATCTTGGTTGTGCGCTACGAGTTAACATCAGTGACGCTTGGGACGTTGAAGAGTTGCTCCATGACAGCCACTGCCACTTACTCAGGAGGTGTAGGCCAGGATCAGATGCCAAAGGCTCTTGCCTGCTATGTGAGCTTCCTGTATCCCCCTCCTCCATATGTTACGGATGTGTTCATTGTTACTCGTTTGTTCACCACAAGTGCTTTGATCTTCCAATGGAGATTCAACACCCTGTACATCCAGCACACCCTCTCACACGCCTTAGTTACCAACGAACATGTGGTGGTCGAATAAGTTGTGTTGCGTGCACTTTAACGATCTTTGGTGTGCCGTATAGCTGCATAGAATGCGGTATTGACCTCCATTTAAGGTGTGCAGATTCTTTGTTACGAGGTCTGATGCACGAGTCTCATAAGCACAGGCTGTTTTATGTAGCTACTGATGCTCGTTATGCCATTGACAAAAGAAGCCCATGTCAGATATGCATGGGAACTAGTACCCTTTCTCTCGATTCCTATTATTACTGCGTCGAATGTGAAATGAACTTTCATTTCGAGTGTCTTGGGATACCCAAGTCTCTCGTCAAGAAATCTTTTCACATTCATCCCCTTGTGTGCAAAACATTCTTAGGCAATGACGAGTCTTTGGAGTATTGTGGAGTATGCGAGACAGTGGTACATGCAGGACATCATGCTTATTCTTGCCAAGAATGTGATTATCTTGGTCATATTGAATGCATTCTACGTAAGGTACTTAATATGTAAACGCTATTTTTTTTCTTTCTTTTGTTAATGATGACGACCATGCTGATGAATTACTTTTACTCATAAACAACAGGAAAATCCCTCCCCATTGTACTTGAAAGATTTATATTTATGTGGCCGTGAAGATGTCACAAGAGCAACTAATCAAGAAAGCGGTGAAACGAACATATTGGATTCCAAACTCATGGTGTGTCTTTATAGTCGTCGATACACTGGTCATATAAATGCTTTTTTTCTTTTGGATCAGTCTTTCCTAACTTTTTCCATACATATATATGTTAAAGGTTGATGATGTGTTGCATATTCATGTGATGAGACCGATCCACATGAGTGAGCTTAGCGAAGACGTAAATTGCCACATATGTTGCGGAAAAATATGCGGTAACCCATGTAAATGCACATCATGCGAATTCCAGACACATGATTTTTGTGCAGAGCTGGGGCAACCATGGAAAAATCGGCTTCTTCACTGGGAACATCCTTTAACACTCCTGCCTAATCCTCCTAAACAGGAGAGCGAGAACTGTAGTAAATGCAGAGAATCTTTATGGGGATTTATCCTCCTTTGTCGAATATGCAATTTCGTCATTGACATCAAATGCGCCTTGAGAGGTAAACATTCTCTTGGGATGTTAGGGAAACAAATCATTGGAGAATGGGAAGGACAATACATTAGTGACATGCATGATATAGTTCAAGTTATGGTATCGAGGTCTTATATGACCGATTGTGCTATTTGTTTTGAGAAGCTATATGGAAAAGCTCTATCATGTATAACGTGTGGAGAGATATATCATTCTCGCTGCATTGAATTTTGGAGAGAATCAATATATGATCATCCATTTCATTCGGATCACATGCTTTCAATGAGAGCTACAAGTGGAGGCAACTGCATTGCCTGCAAGATGAATATTCCAAAGCATGGGTATAGTTGTTACAGTTGCAATATCAGCTTCCACATCGAATGCATCAAAGCTGGGGGTATAAGTAAGATCAAGTCTCACAGCCACTATCTTTATAATTTTTGGATGGAAGACTTACGTTTGACACAAGCCTGCAGTGTTTGTGCTAAACCCTGTGGCGTTTCGTTCTATGGTTGTGTTGACTGTAGCTTTAAAGCACATGTAGAGTGTCTTGGGACTCCAACCCAAAGTTAAGAGCCAGAAACATCAACATTCTGTCGAAGATAGGTATACCTCTGATAGGAGAAGGTGTTCTCTTTGTAGATCAGAATGCTCATCTGGGGATAATATTTACATCTGCAAACAGTGCGACGACTTGTTTCATATCGAATGCTTAATGCCTATGGTGAATATTCGAAAAATCACTTGTAATAGATAAATGTTTTCTTTATTTTTTTATCAACATATTTTTTTCTGTTTTTTTTTTGGTCATACAGGAGGACCGTAAAGCAGCAACAGAAGAGGAACAACGTAGTGATATATATCTTATGTACCTTGAGCGGGATCTCTTAGACGTTTTGGAAGACACTGAATCTTAGTTTAATACTTTCTCCACATTTGAACTGAGTTTTACAGCTTCTTGTATCTGAGGTTATGCTACTAAGTCCTCTCAATTTCTTCGTGTGATCATGTCATGTTTACAATCCAAAGGGGGAATCTTATTGCTTAATCTCAGTTTATTTTTCTTGACTTCCAAGTTCCTTTCAATTGGCAATTTTATATTTAGTTGTGTATTCTCGGATTATTGGTTAATTCTCGGACTTAGTTCTTGTTTCAGATTCATATCTCACTGATCACTTAGCTTGTGCCAGTTTGACGTAAGTATTATGGAATGTTTTTATTTATTTGGATAATTATCTTTTCTTTGTTGAAGGAAAAATAATAGTTGCCAAAAATGTTGATTTGGAAAGAGAATGTAAAGAGAAAAGGGTGTCCTCAAAGTGTTCGGTTTTAGTGGACATATTGGGACCAAATTGTTTTCAAAATTATCATTACGACTGAAAAGTTGCTCCATGATTCAAAGATTTTCAAATACAAAATGGAAATTACTTATTATCATGATCTCATCATTGGCTTCTCTGTATCACCTCAATATGTATACTAAGTTTGACAAAAGAAAACTTAAAAACAGAAGATAAAGCTTCGATTTCTTAGCCTTAGCTTTCTTCGAACTCTTATCATCAACCTCTATCACTTTGTGAAGTTTCCACTCTTTCTTTATCCATACACGCTGCTCCATTCCCTCCAACTAAAAAGTTCTTCATCCAACACAACACTAAACTGATGAGTATCAGATATGCTAACTCTAATTCATCTTTTATTGACTTGTAAAAGATACAGAAGCTGGCTGCAAGGAAACCAAACGCCAAGTCGAAATCCTCCTCTACTTTGAAAATAACCAAGTCAAAGACATTATGCACATATATGCTAGCAGAGCATGATTGCAAGGGATCTGTCTGCAGACATTAGATGGTCTGCAGACATTAGATGGTCTTCTAAGAAATTGAATAGTCCCAAGGTCAGCAATTGTCCTGAGCTCTTGATAAGCATGTAGTTATTGTAGGTAGTAAAGTATTCCCTTCTCTCTTCTACCTTTGTATATCTGAGATTCAAACAGTAGACCACAATGAGACAATATGCACATGTACTTTGAAAATAACAAGGACAAAGACAATATGCACATGTACGCCAGCGCAGAGCATGATTGCAAGGGATCTGCCTGCAGCGCAGAGCATGATTGCATGAAAAAGAAAATATGCTCAAAAGATTTATAATAGATATCAATATAAATAAGAGTTGTTTTAAGAAAAAAACAAATATTTGAAACTGCAATATTATTGGTCTGGGAAAGACTTTGAAATGATTTGATTATAGCACATGTACATTTTTTGTGTAGTCATTTTCTTAGGATTTGGTAGAAATCAAATGTTTAGTTGTGTACTAACAAATTAGAAAAATCTCATGAAATTCATTTAAACCACTGTGAGCGGTTTTGATAAGGTTTTGTGTGGATACGATCAATATGTCACATGTACTAACTATTATTCAAACACAATAATGTTTTCAATCTACTCTTTTGTACGTCCTATGTTGATGATATACATCCATTACCAGTCAATATCCGACACCCACACATGCTACCATCTACTACCTTGAGCATGATTTCTTAGACATTTTGGGAAGACAATGAATCTTTAATTTGATACTCTCTCCAAATTTGAACAGAGTTTTACAGCTTCTTGTATTTGAGGTTATGTTTCTAAGTCCTCCCAATTTCTTCATGTCATGTCATGTTTACGATCCCAAAAGGGGAGTCTTATTTGTTTATTTGCTTTATCTGTTTTCCTTTTTTCTTGACTTCCAAGTTCCTTTTTATTGGCAATTTTATAATTTTGTTCTGTATTCTCGGATTATTTGTTAATTCTCTGACTTAGTTCTTGTTTCAGATTCATATCTCACTGATCACTTGTGCCAGTTTGACGTAAGGATTACGGAATGTTTTTATTTGGATAATTATCTTTTCTTTGTTGAAAGAAAAAAAATAGTCAGACAAAAATGTTGATTTGGAAAGGGAATGTAAAGAGAAAAGGGTGTCCTTGTTCGGTGTTAGTGGACATGTTGGGACCAAATTGTTTTACGACTGAAAAGCTGCTCCATATAATTCAATGATTTTCGAATGAAAAGGGAAATTATTGATTATCATGATCTCATCATTGACTTCTCTGTATCACCTGTTGAGTAAGCATCCACATTAAGCCAAACCCCAATACTATTAACAAGTCGGTTAAGTAGCTAATTAAAGTTTGGTAATATTTCTTATAAGATTAGGAGATATCTAGTTCTAATAGGAAAAAGAAAGTAGCTTAAAAAAGTTGTGCAAGACACTATATATATGTAAGTCATTGATGAAGTTGCATCAATGAGAGATACATGCTTTGGTGTTTTAGTTTTGAAAGATTTTCTAAACATAATAAGAGAGTTATTCTTATAAACAAAGTTTGTTCTTGATTTAAACACTTGAATTGGTATCAGAGCTTAAGGAGAAGCTTGAGACCTGCGATATTGAAACACGAAGATCGTTCAATATCCAACTATGGGAGCGTCCCAAACCCTAACCCGAAGGAAAGTGTTCCTTCTTCTATCTAGTGCCCTATGCTAACCGCGACAAATTACACGGTGTGGGCTATGAGGATGAGAGCTCTGCTGCGAATCCATAAGGTGTGGGAAACAATCAAACCTGGTTCAACCGATCCCAACAAGAATGATATCGCAATAGGACTCTTCTTTCAATCTGTCCTGGAAGTTCTTATTCTGCAAGTCGGCGAACAAGAATCTCTTAAAGGGATATGGGATGCGATCAAAGCACGGCATCTAGGAGCTGATCATGTCAAAGAAGCGTGGCTTTAAACCCTAATGTCCGAGTTTGAGAGAATCAAGATGAATGAGTCGGACAAGATAGATGACTTCGCGGGAAAGTTATCTAAACTAGCTTCAAAATCGGCTTCTCTAGGGAAAACCATCGAAGAACCAAAACTTGTGAAGAAGTTTCTCAATAGTTTGCAAGGAGTAAGTTTATTCACATCATCGCCTCCCTGAGCAGGTGTTGGATCTGAAAACGACGAGTTATGAAGACATAGTAGGAAGGCTTAAGGCGTATGAAGAAAGGATTCTTGAGGAAGAGAATCACGGAGACATCCAAGGCAAGCTACTATATGCTAACTCAGAACAGCAAGGTTCTTCAAGCTCATGAGGGAGAGGACGAGGTAGAGGAGATAGAGGAAACAGAGGACGAGGCATAGGAGGAGGTTCTAACTCCCAAGATCGATCAACAAATCAGAACCAATCAAAGGAGAAGAAGAATCGATCAAAGGTGATTTGTTATCGGTGTGATAAACCCGGACACTTTGCATCTGTCTATCCTGAACGATCACAAAAGACACAAGAAGCAAATAAAGTGGAGACAGAAGAAGCTGATAAAGCACTTTATATGCATGAGATGGTGTTTTTGAATGAAGAAAAACTAATACCAAAGAACAATGAAAACAAAGGAGGTGAAGAGGGACTTTAATTTGGTATCTAGATAATGGAGCAAGTAATCACATGACCAGCAACAAAGCATTCTCTTTTGAGCTTAACAAAAACATAGGGGGAAAAGTGAAGTTTGGAAATGGCTCTTGCCTGAGAATAGTTGGAAAGGGATCGATGCTGTTTCAAAGTAAAACAATTGAGCAGAAAATTGTATCAGATATCTACTATATACCTGAGCTCAAGGGCAACATTCTGTTTCTAGGACAAGCCACCGAAGCTGGATGTGACGTCAGAATGAGGCAGGATTACTTGACTCTACATGATCCGAGTGGAAGACTCTTGGTGAAGGTCATACGGACATACGATCGCCCAATAGACTTTACAAAGCCAACCTGAAAATTGGAAAACCGATATGTCTAAGCACAAGTATAGAGGATGAGACTTGGAGATGGCATGCAAGATTGGGACATATATGCTTTAAAACAATAAAAGCTATGTCAGAACAAGAGATGGCTTACGGTCTACCAGAGATTTGAGAAGAAAAATGACTGTGTGACTCTTGTATAGTCGGAAAACAGACTCGACAAAGCTTTCTAAAAGCATCGATGTTCCGAGCTTCAAGGCCGCTGGAACTTCTTCACGCAGATTTGTGTGGTCCGATCTCACCACCAACTATCGCTGGTAACAAATACATATTTCTTTTTTTTTATCATAGATGACTTTACAAGATACATGTGGTCTATCTTGTTAAAAGAGAAAAGTGAGGCATTTGAAAGATTTAAGGCGTTCAAAGAGCTGGTTGAAAAGGAGCTTGGAAGAGCAATATTGACTCTTAGAACCAACAGAGGAGGAGAGCTTACCTCTAGGGAGTTCTATGAGTTTTGCGAATCAAAGGGGATCAAGAGGCATCTCACAGCTCCCTACACATCACAACAAAACGGTGTAGTAGAGAGGAGAAACCGAACTCTAATGGAGATGACTAGGAGCAGTCTCAAGGCTATGAACGTACTTAATTACTTTTCGAGAGAAGCAGTTCGACATGCCACATACGTAATCAATAGAGTACCTACAAGAGCTCTTAAGAACATGACTCCCTATGAATGCTTGCGAGAAAAGAAACCAAGTCTGGAGCAATTGAAGAGTCTTTGGGTGTATCGCATACTCAAAGGTGGAAGCTGTCAATCTCAAGAAGCTGGATGATAAGTCACATATGCTAGTACACCTTGAGATTGAGCCAGAATCCAAGGCGTATAGACTCTATAATCCAGAGACAAGGAGAATTACGGTGAGTTGTGATGTGGTTTTCGATGAAAAGGCAAGCTGGAATTGGAACAAACCAAGAGATGGATCAGGAAGGGATCCAGGGATGTTTCAGATGAGGTAGGGTAAAGTTATTGATGCAGGAGAAAGACCTGCAGTAATCGGTTATGATCATGAAGGTGGAGGAAACGACGGGTGTTGAGCGACACCATTAGCGGTGTCGAGCGACACTAATGAACAAGGCTGTCGAGCGATACCATCAGCGGTGTCGAGCAACATTAACGAACCCAAAGCTGATCATAATGCAGAAGAATATCAACCTAATGAAGCTGATACAGAGCAACCGCTTCGAAGATCAAGTCGTCCAGTACGCAAGCTAGGGTATCTCGATGACTTTGTCTTGCAAGCAGCAATTGAGTGTGAAATATTGCTACTCTCAATAGATGATGAGCCAATGAACTTTAAGGATGCAAAATGATCATTAAAGTGGAGACAAGCATGTAGAGAGGAGATAGACTCTATCAACATGAAGGAGGCAAAGATCATTGGTCTCAAGTGGGTTTTCGAGATTAAGAAGAATGCAGATGGTACTATCAACAAGTACAAGGCGAGACTTGTGGCTAAAGGATATGTACAAGAATCAGGCATCGATTTTGATGAGGTATTTTCACATGTTGCATGATTAGAAACCATAAGACTGTTGATAGCATTAACAGCATCACATGGATGGGAGATTCACCTGATGTGAAGACATCATTCTTACATGCAGAATTAAAAAAAGATGTCTATGTTGAACAGCCTGAAGGATTTGAGATAAAAGGGCAGGAACAAAAGGTATACAAGCTTTCAAAAGATTTATACGGACTAAGGCAAGCTCCTCGAGCTTGGAACACAAAGCTAGATCAAATCCTGAAAGGAATGAAGTTCATAAGATGCTCCAAGGAAAACTCAGTGTATCGCATAGAAGAGGAAGAATCATTACTGATTGTTGCTATTTATGTGGATGATTTGTTTGTCACAGGCAATACTCTTAAGGTCATAAGTGAGTTCAAGAGAGGAATGGCTACAAAGTTTGACATGTTAGACCTTGGAAAACTAACTTATTACCTTGGTATCGAAGTTCATCAAGGGAAGGATGGAATCAAAATCAAACAAGAAGGCTTAGAGACCTGCAATCCAACACTAATTCCCATGGAATTCGGATTAGAGGTTTCAAAGACTCAAGAAGAAGAAGAGATAGATCCTACGTGTTATAGAATGAATGTAAGGTGCTTAAGGTACTTGTTGCATACACGGCCAGACTTAGCGTTTTCTGTTGGAGTTGCTAGCAGATATATCGAGAGTCCTTGCAAGTCACATGGCAACATCATGAAGCACATACAACGGTATCTTAAAGGGACAATCACGTTTGGCTTGAAGTTCTGTCATGGAGGAACAAAGAAGATCGTTGGTTTTAGTGACAACTGTCACAATGTGGATCCGGATGATGGAAGAAGCACCACAGGACATTTATTTTACTTTGGATCCTCACCAATCACTTGGTTTTCGCAGAAACAGGAAACAATGGCTCTGTCTTTGTTTGAAGCTGAGTTCATGGCAGCAACAGAGGCGGCTAAACAAGCTATTTGGCTTCAAGATCTTTTGAACGAGATCACAGGGTGGAAAATCAAGCATATTGTCATCAAGGTCGATAACAAGTCTGCAATGGCACTCACAAAGAACCCCGTATTTCATGGTAAGAGCAAACATATTCATAAACACTACCATTTTATACGAGATTGAAATGAGAAGGAGTTAGTCGACGTGGAGCATGTGCCGGGAGTTGAGCAGAAGGTTGAAATTCTTACTAAAGCTCTGATAAAGATTAAGTTCAGTGAAATGAGAAGCTTGATAGGAGTCTAAGACATGTCCAAGATCAAGTTGAAGCTTAAGAGGGAGAATGTTGAGTAAGTATCGACATTAAGCCAAGGCCTAATACTATTAACAAGTTGGTTAAGTAGATAATTAGGGTTTTGGTAATATTCCTTATTGGATAAAGAGATATCTAGTTCTAATAGGTAAAGGAAAGTGGCTTAGCAAAGTTGTGCAAGACACTATATACATATATGTAAGTCATTGATGAAGAGAGATACATGTTTTGATGTTTTAGTTTTGAAAGATTTTCTAAACATAATAAGAGAGTTATTCTTATAAACAAAGTTTGTTCTTGATTTAAACATTTGATCACCTCAATATTTATACTAAGTTCGAGAGAAGAACAACTTAAAAACATAAGATAAGGTTCAGGCTTTACAAAATTCAAAGAAGTATCGAAAGGAAATTACACTATATTATTTCACTATCATATGCACTAACCAAGATATGTAAAAGTTTTAGCTGAACGTTGATCTTTTTTATTTTAAATTTTGATTTGTTCATTTACTAAGGCTGCAAATGGTGCGAACGTTTTCATGTTTTTAGTCAAAAAGCTTCTTCAGAAGAAAAAAGCTGCGTTTTCTTTTATTGCCATTGCCATTTGGTCAATAATTACTTAAAAAAAAGCTTTTAATGGATTCCCTAAAAGGCTAAAACTGATTTTGTTACAGAACATAAAAATGTCCGCTTGGTAACGTTGGTTTAAGAGATGGCTTGTAAAGTGATTGGTTTAGGAGATGGCTTGTAAAAATGTCCGCTTGGTAACGTTTGTTACTGAACATAAAAAATGCATAGATTTTTGGCTTTTTTTCTCTTTCTTTTTCATTGTGGTTTCCTTTGTGATTTTTTTTTTTTGTAAAATAATAACCATATTATACTAGTAAAACATTAGTATATTTTTACTCTTTTATTTTTAGTTTTCTATAATTAATGATTTAGCAAATTAATTAATGTGATTAAAACAAAAAAAAAACATTAATCAAAAGCTAACTTAAGCGTGTAAATGTGATATCTCAAGTACTTCATGCTGAGTGCTGGTGATGATGATACAATCAAAAGTCATTTTTTTAGCTTTCTCTGAATTGGGGCCCCCAATTTTCTCTCACTGTCATGCATTCTAATCTTGAGCTTCTTCTTTATCTATCACAATAGCGACTCTGCTTCTTCTGCTTTTATTTATCTACGGAAACAAAAAAGAGATATAGGAGAACGTTATAAAATCTTGTGAAGAGTGAGAGATGAGATGGGGAATCACAAGTTCAGAATTTCCGAAATGATCCTAAATGCATGGTTTCACAAGTTCAAAGACATGACCAAACAGTCTAAACCCAAAGCCATACCTTTGGGTTTAGATAAGCCCAATACCTCTCACTGCTTGTTTCCAGCTCTTGAAAGCTCCCCTGAGCTGAGATAACAGAGATAAGACAACAAAGAGGAAGAAGAACAGAGTGGTTCGGTTTGACATTGCCATGACGAGCACGACGAAGAGGTCTAATAAAGATAGGTCTTTTAACTCTGAAGTGGAAGAGAGAGACAAATCTGTTGCATGATTTGGAAAGTTTTGATTTGAAGTTGATCAAAGTTGCTTTCACTCTCATTGTCTTGAATCTTAATTTGTGATGTTGTTGTGTGATCCTTTTTCGCATTTGGCTTTTTGTTTTGTTTTGATGTGTATAATAAGCTTAGGGCATCTCCAACCCACCTCTATTTTAGAGATAAAAATAGAAATTATATTCCAATCCATCTCTATTTTCACCTCTAAAATAGAGATTGCTATTTTTCCTCCAAATATAGAGGGACTCTATTTTTTCCCTCTATAATAGAGGTGAACTTTTTTATTTATAAAACAGTCCTTTAACTTTTAAATATTTTTATTTATGTAAAAAGTATAATTTTTTTTATGAATATAAATGTGATAATTTTGGTTATAGTTTTAAAAAAAATTAAAAACATATGATATTATTAAATATAAAAATTCTCATTGCAAATTAAACTAAAAAAGATAATTACAAATTAAAAATATATAAAAATAAATGAAAAATAACATCAATTTAATTTATGAATTTTTACTTCTAATACTATTATAATATGTTGAAACTTTCATAAAAAAGTAACATAAGTGGGATTAATTTAAAAATTTTAGTAGTCAAAGGTTAGTATTATTATAATTTATGAAAACTTTTATAAAAAGTACAATAAAAGATTAATTCACAAATTTTATTTATCAAATTAGTATTATTATAATTTCTGTAAATTTTTGTAAAAAAAAATAAGTGGGGTTCATTCATAAATTTTATCAATAAAAGGTGTTAAGAACAATTAAAAAAAAGAATATACTGAAAATATTCCTTTTTAGAGGGAAAAATAGAGGTAACCATTGGAGACAAATATACCTCTATTTTAGAATTCCTTTATTTTAGAGACAAAAATAAAGGTAACCATTGGAGATGGTCTTAGAGAGGATTGGCTTGTGTTGCGTGTGGCTCACGTCTTTGGATGTGAAAGTCATGATGGTGGAGTCCCATGATTTTATTAAAAACGGTGGAGAATAAAATGGTTTTCATTATAAATTTATAAGTGTTTGGTGGCTCTTGCTTATGAACAAAACAAAAGATGATGAAATTGGGTTTGTTTTTGTATAATGAGAAGGTCGTTGCTTTATCGGTGGGTCAACGCAACAGCATAAATGAAAATGAATCAACCAAAAAAATGAATGACCCCCCCTCCGCCCCCCCCCCCTTTTTTTTGTCAACAAATGAATGACCCCCTAGTTTCATGGATTTTGGAGAGTGCATTGCCTTTTAAATGTTGTTTTTTTTTGTTAGGTCAGGAATCGAGTATGGTTATCTATACCGTTATAAAATCTCCAGTAGACTGTAATACTACAGTTGCTTTCAAAATGATTGAAAAAATCATATTATTGCTATACAAACACTGACCTAAAGCAAATACTTGAAGATACACATATATAGAAACACTGACCTAAAGCAAATAGAATTACTATTAGAGATAAATATTAAACCCCTAAATCTTTTATATATGTCAAATTTTAAAATGCAAACGGTTTTGTTACATGAATAAATTAGTCCTCCAAGCAAAGCCCTTATATAAATGTGCTTCAGACTTTCAGTAAAACCCTCAATATGGAGCTTGGTGCATAAAAGAAAACAACTGAAAAAAAAGTAAACAAATCAGTGTGCTCTGTTCTCTTATTGAATATGTATGTTTAATATTCTTTAATGTTTATATATATATAGTATACAATTCACAACACAATCAAGGTTGTTGTCTTTGTGAATCCAATCGA